>NW_027248278.1:0-232500 GCF_041260155.1 Ptychodera flava
ATTGGTCACTTTATTCCTGATACAAGACAACATAGCACTACATCCATTCTATCATGACTTTTTTTGACCACCGCTCAGCAGTAAGAGACTTTATTAAGCTTCTATCATCTCGGTTGTAAACTGCTTCGGGGAGAATATTAAATTGCCCTTAGAACCCTGCCAGTCCAACGTACATATCACAAGGCATTTCCGTTATTACATTTATGCTGAGTCATTGAATGGTAAATTTTGTATAAAAAAGAAAATCAATCTAAATTCATGTTTGCCAGCAATAGATTGTTCCATCTGCAATAAATGTAGACGCAGAATAAAATTTGTACATTTTTGTCTTTATTTACTTTTCTGACGGCCGTAAACTGCCTCGGGGAGATTATTAAAATGCCTTCAGAACCCTGCCAGTACAAATGTACATATCACAAGGCATTTCCGCTATTACAATTATCCTGAGTCATTGAATTGTAAATTTTGTATAAAAAAGAAAATCAATCAAAATTCATGTTTGCCAGAAATAGATTGTTCCATCTGCGGTTAATATAGACGCAGAATAAAATTTGTACATTTTTGTCTTTATTTGCTTTTCTGACAGGCGATGGGTAGTACTCTACTGGCAAATTTAAGTCTTCTGCCTGTGTATAACCATTGAAATTGCCGTACTTTAGGTAGGGAATATAGTCAGATCTTTATTGGGCACTTGTCACAAGCTGCCCGCTAAGAGTCACTAAATTTAACGGCCGACTTTCTAGTCCTCGCCACTTTTAGTGGTCGGCATTGCCAAACACTACCGAGCATATTGGTCACTTTATTCCTGATACAAGACAACATAGCACTACATCCGTCTTTATTTACTCTTCTGACAGGCGATGGGTAGTACTCTACTGGCAAATTCGAAGTCTTCTGCCTGTGTATAACCATTGAAATTGCCGTACTTTAGGTAGGGAATATAGTCAGCTCTTTATTGGGCACTTGTCACAAGCTTCCCGCTAAGAGTCACTAAATTTAACGGCCGACTTTCTAGTCCTCGCCACTTTTAGTGGTCGGCATTGCCAAACACTACCGAGCATATTGGTCACTTTATTCCTGATACAAGACAACATAGCACTACATACATCCGTTCTATCATGACTTTTTTTGACCACTTCTAAGCAGTAAGAGACTTTATTAAGCTTCTATCATCTCGGCTGTAAACTGCCTCGGGGAGAATATTAAAATGCCCTTAGAACCCTGCCAGTCCAACGTACATATCACAAGGCATTTCCGTTATTACATTTATGCTGAGTCATTGAATGGTAAATTTTGTTATAAAAAGAAAATCAATCTAAATTCATGTTTGCCAGAAATAGATTGTTCCATCTGCGGTAAATGTAGACGCAGAATAAAATTTGTACCTTTTTGTCTTTATTTTCTTTTCTGACATGCGATGGGTAGTACTCTACTGGCAAATTCGAAGTCTTCTGCCTGTGTATAACCATTGAAATTGCCGTACTTTAGGTAGGGAATATAGTCAGATCTTTATTGGGCACTTGTCACAAGCTGCCCGCTAAGAGTCACTAAATTTAACGGCCGACTTTCTAGTCCTCGCCACTTTTAGTGGTCGGCATTGCCAAACACTACCGAGCATATTGGTCACTTTATTCCTGATAAGAGACAACATAGCACTACATCTGTTCTATCATGACTTTTTTTGACCACTTCTAAGCAGTAAGAGACGACAACATAGCACTACATCCGTCTTTATTTACTTTTCTGACAGGCGATGGGTAGTACCCTACTGGCAAACTCGAAGTCTTCTGCCTGTGTATAACCATTGAAATTGCCGTACTTTAGGTAGGGAATATAGTCAGCTCTTTATTGGGCACTTGTCACAAGCTGCCCGCTAAGAGTCACTAAATTTAACGGCCGACTTTCTAGTCCTCGCCACTTTTAGTGGTCGGCATTGTCAAACACTACCGAGCATATTGGTCACTTTATTTCTGATACAAGACAACATAGCACTATATCCGTTCTATCATGACTTTTTTTGACCACTTCTAAGCAGTAAGAGACTTTATTAAGCTTCTATCATCTCGACTGTAAACTGCCTTGTGGAGAATATTAAAATGCCCTTAGAATCCTGCCAGTCCAACGTACATATCACAAAGCATTTCCGTTACTACATTTATGCTGAGTCATTGAAAGGTAAATTTTGTATAAAAAAGAAAATCAATCTAAATTCATGTTTGCCAGAAATAGATTGTTCCATCTGCGGTAAATGTAGACGCAGAATAAAATTTGTACATTTTTGTCTTTATTTGCTTTTCTGACAAGCGATGGGTAGTACTCTACTGGCAAACTTTAAGTCTTCTGCCTGTGTATAACCATTGAAATTGCCGTACTTTAGGTAGGGAATATAGTCAGATCTTTATTGGGCACTTGTCACAAGCTGCCCGCTAAGAGTCACTAAATTTAACGGCCGACTTTCTAGTCCTCGCCACTTTTAGTGGTCGGCATTGCCAAACACTACCGAGCATATTGGTCACTTTATTCCTGATACAAGACAACATAGCACTACATACATCCGTTCTATCATGACTTTTTTTGACCACTTCTAAGCAGTAAGAGACTTTATTAAGCTTCTATCATCTCGGCTGTAAACTGCCTCGGGGAGAATATTAAAATGCCCTTAGAACCCTGCCAGTCCAACGTACATATCACAAGGCATTTCCGTTATTACATTTATGCTGAGTCATTGAATGGTAAATTTTGTATAAAAAAGAAAATCAATCTAAATTCATGTTTGCCAGAAATAGATTGTTCCATCTGCGGTAAATGTAGACGCAGAATAAAATTTGTACCTTTTTGTCTTTATTTTCTTTTCTGACATGCGATGGGTAGTACTCTACTGGCAAATTCGAAGTCTTCTGCCTGTGTATAACCATTGAAATTGCCGTACTTTAGGAAAGGAATATAGTCAGATCTTTACTGGGTACTTGTCACAAGCTGCCCGCTAAGAGTCACTAAATTTAACGGCCGACTTTCTAGTCCTCGCCACTTTTAGTGGTATGCATTGTCAAACACTTCCCAGCATTTTGGTCACTTTATTTCTGATAAGAGACAACATAGCACTACATCTGTTCTATCATGACTTTTTTTGACCACTTCTAAGCAGTAAGAGACTTCAACATAGCACTACATCCGTCTTTATTTACTCTTCTGACAGGCGATGGGTAGTACTCTACTGGCAAATTCGAAGTCTTCTGCCTGTGTATAACCATTGAAATTGCCGTACTTTAGGTAGGGAATATAGTCAGATCTTTATTGGGCACTTGTCACAAGCTGCCCGCTAAGAGTCACTAAATTTAACGGCCGACTTTCTAGTCCTCGCCACTTTTAGTGGTCGGCATTGCCAAACACTACCGAGCATATTGGTCACTTTATTTCTGATACAAGACAACATAGCACTACATCCGTTCTATCATGACTTTTTTTGACCACTTCTAAGCAGCAAGAGACTTTATTAAGCTTCTATCATCTCGACTGTAAACTGCCCTGTGGAGAATATTAAAATGCCCTTAGAATACTGCCAGTCCAACGTACATATCAAAAAGCATTTCCGTTACTACATTTATGCTGTGTCATTGAAAGGTAAATTTTGTATAAAAAAGAAAATCAATCTAAATTCATGTTTGCCACAAATAGATTGTTCCATCTGCGGTAAATGTAGACGCAGAATATAATTTGTACATTTTTGTCTTTATTTACTCTTCTGACGGCCGTAAACTGCCTCGGGGAGAATATTAAAATGCCCTTTGAACCCTGCCAGTCCAACGTACATATCACAAGGTATTTCCGTTATTACAATTATGCTGAGTCATTGAATGGTGAATTTTGTATAAAAAAGAATATCAATCTAAATTAATGTCTGCCAGAAATAGATTGTTCCATCTGCGGTAAATGTAGACACAGAATAAAATTTGTACATTTTTGTCTTTATTTGCTTTTCTGACAAGCGATGGGTAGTACTCTACTGGCAAACTTTAAGTCTTCTGCCTGTGTATAACCATTGAAATTGCCGTACTTTAGGTAGGGAATATAGTCAGATCTTTATTGGGCACTTGTCACAAGCTGCCCGCTAAGAGTCACTAAATTTAACGGGCGACTTTCTAGTCCTCGCCACTTTTAGTTGTCGGCATTGCCAAACACTACCGAGGAAATTGGTCACTTTATTTCTGATACAAGACAACAAAGCACTACATCCGTTCTATCATGACTTTTTTGACCACTTCTAAGCAGTAAGAGACTTTATTAAGCTTCTATCATCTCGGCCGTAAACTGCCTTGGGGAGAATATTAAAATGCCCTTAGAACCCTGCCAGTCCAACGTACATATCACAAGGCATTTCCATTATTACATTTATGCTGAGTCATTGAATGGTAAATTTTGTATAAAAAAGAAAATCAATCTAAATTCATGTTTGCCAGAAATAGATTGTTCAATCTGCGGTAAATGTAGACGCAGAATAAAATTTGTACATTTTTGTCTTTATTTACTTTTCTGACAGGCGATGGGTAGCACCCTACTGGCAAACTCGAAGTCTTCTGCCTGTGTATAACCATTGAAATCGCCGCACTTTAGGTAGGGATTATAGTCAGATCTTTATTGGGCACTTGTCACAAGCTGCCCGCTAAGAGTCACTAAATTTAACGGCCGACTTTCTAGTCCTCGCCACTTTTAGTGGTCGGCATTGCCAAACACTACCGAGCATATTGGTCACTTTATTCCTGATACAAGACAACATAGCACTACATCCGTCTTTATTTACTCTTCTGACAGGCGATGGGTAGTACTCTACTGGCAAACTCGAAGTCTTCTGCCTGTGTATAACCATTGAAATTGCCGTACTTTAGGTAGGGAATATAGTCAGATCTTTATTGGGCACTTGTCACAAGCTGCCCGCTAAGAGTCACTAAATTTAACGGCCGACTTTCTAGTCCTCGCCACTTTTAGTGGTCGGCATTGCCAAACACTACCGAGCATATTGGTCACTTTATTCCTGATACAAGACAACATAGCACTACATCCGTTCTATCATGACTTTTTTTGACGAATTCTAAGCAGTAAGAGACTTTATTAAGCTTCCATCATCTCGACCGTAAACTGCCTTTGGGAGAATATTAAAATGCCCTTAGAACCCTGCCAGTCCAATGTACATATCACAAGGCATTTCTGTTATTACATTTATGCTGAGTGATTGAGTGGTAAATTTTGTATAAAAAAGAAAATCAATCTAAATTCATGTTTGCCAGAAATAGATTGTTCCATCTGTGGTAAATGTAGACGCAGAATAAAATTTGTACATTTTTGTCTTTATTTACTTTTCTGACAGGCGATGGGTAGTAGTCTACTGGCAAACTCGAAGTCTTCTGCCTGTGTATAACCATTGAAATCGCCATACTTTAGGTAGGGAATATAGTCAGATCTTTATTGGGCACTTGTCACAAGCTGCCCGCTATGTATGGAACGCCGTAGCTGTCATAAATGCATTTTAAGCATATTATCTTTTCCAATTTCAGAACATGATTCGCATTTTCATAATATGCTAGGCATTACTCCCTCGTCACTGCGCATTGAGATGAACATTTTGACATTTCCAATAACGTTATTGGCATTCAATAAATCATGTTAGGCATTTGCAATACGTTTGTACGCACCCAGTTAATCATGCTAGGCATTACTCTTACTGCATTAAGCATTGAGATGGTCATGTAAGGCATTTGCAATGACATTATTCGCATTCAGTTAATCATGTTAAGCATTTGCAAAAACGTCATTCGCATTTAGTTGATTATGTTTGGCATTTTAAGCAACATCATTTGCATTTAATTAATCATGATAGGCATTCACAATAGCTTTGTAGGCATTCAAATATTTATATTGGCATTTTCATATAAATGTTACAGAAAATTTAGTTTACTGTTAAATGCATTCAGTTTGTTATTTCAGGCATTTCAAACACTGATATAACCATTTTTTAAACATTGTAAGCATTTTTATTACTGTTATATCCTTGTGACTGATTTTTGAGGCATTTATTTGGTCATTTTACGAACATTTAACAATTTGATAGGCTTTTAATTAATTATTTTACCACTTTATAAACGTTGGAGTCGTGTAAGTAATGATTTTAAGAATCAGCGAGATTTTTAAGGCGTTTCATCTTTTATGACAGGTATTTGTAATAATGTAAAAGTTACTACAAACACTTCGCCATCTATCTTAGGCATTAGCAATACAGGCCTTGGCAATAGCTTTGCATACAAGTATGACATCATGGTTGGTATTTTTAACATTCCGTTGAAGTATCTTTTTTCAAGGAGGGATGACCTCTAACCTGAAATGATTCTATTTTCCGAGTGACCTCTGAACCCAAATTAGTCATTCTCGAAAAATGATCAGATCAACTAACAAAAACGTATGAAATATCTTCTTTTAGGCTTTCACATGGTTGACACTTTATTTTGTGACAGGAATCACCACATGTAAGTCACATGAAAAGAATATAAATGATTTTCCAACAATGCATTGCTTTCACAGCAAGTGTAAACTCACTGTACTGACCTAGAACTGAACTGATACTAATATCTATTCAAAATGAAGACGATGGCGGAGATTCTTGCCTCTCATAACCTTCGGGACGTAATTGATACTTTTGAGGGACATCTTGTGGTATCTCGATCTCGATCTTGTGGTATACAAAGGTCAACGACATAACAGTGAGAAAATACTGGACATAAGAACACACACGAAAACCACAGATACGTTTCAATTCCTACATAGAACATCATGCCATCCAAAATCTACCTTTAAAGGCCTGATCAAAGGCGAAACACTAAGGTACATCAGAACTTGCAACAATGAGAATGATTTTAGTGCTAAAGTCAATTCATTCAATGCAAGATTAGTTGAACGTGGCTACAAACAGGATGAAATCTTTAGAATTTACATCACAAACAAAGTTCGTCACCAGAATTACGCAATTACAACACCAGCGAACAAAAAACAGAACGAAAAACACACTTGTGTTCACAACAAGATGTAGCCCATACATAAAGACACAAGCGATCAAACTAGCTCTGTGTGAAAACTGGGATCACATAGAAAAGGACGAAACATTAAGGAATTTATTTCCTAAACAACCGATCATCACTTACAAAGAAATACGAACATAAGCGACACACTGATTAAGGCTAAAAACCATTGCATTAGAAACAAGTCAATGAACGAACGAACACATTACGATCCAAACATAAGCATTCTGGCTTCACTGCTAGAAGCACAGGAGATCAACAATATCGACATGACATAAAACAAAAAAGATATGCACATATCTTAGGCGACTGAGGAAGAGACGGCTCTGGTTTCGAAACGTGGGGATAAAAAAAGAGTCACCGCTGTCAATTAAGGACACATCTGACTGCGCCCACGTCTCGCCATGGCTTATTTTAAAATTAACGACTCGTTTGTTACTAGTAATTTCCACACTAACAGCCAAAACACAACTCAGACACTAAACACACCAAAGCACATACAAGACGAGATGGCTGATGTGTGAAGCCACTTTCCCTTTATTACACGGCGGCGTCACCTTCACTTTCCTGTGTTTCTGCTTGAATATGCGCCTGGCATAGCTGGAGACCCATTGTGCCAACTCCCAGTCGCATGAGTTGGCCCTCACTCATAGATGGAAGAAGCGTTGGATCGATTCGCTCAGCTTCAAAATTCGAAGCCAAAGTACTGAGAGACATTTGTTCGAGGATTCGTTTCATGGCCATGGCGAAAAGTTTGAGCTCAATGCGTACAATATTATGCGAATGCCCGTTGGAGACGATAGCAGTAAAAGTGGGTTAAAAGTGCGCGGAATTCGCGGGAGTGCTCTGTTGATTCGGACCTATTGTGCAGACTCGGAGTTGAGAACAGCGCCCTCACAAATGGGCTGTACAATGATGAAAATGCCTAAGACGATGAGCTGAATGACTTTGACTGTATTGTGCAAGCCTACTATCGACATGGTAATGAGTTGGTCAATCTAAAATAACAGAACAGCGCCTGCACAGTACTATAACAGTATTGCAAATGCCGAAAGTGAACAATCGAGTGCCTTCAACAATCACCTTAATTGTCTATAACATTGTTTGAAATGCCTAACACGATCATTTAAATGTCAGTTATGTTATTGCGAATGCCTAAAATGATAATTTCAATGCCTATAACATTGTTTGAAATGCCTTACACGATCGGTTGAATGTCAGTAATGTTATTGCAAATGCCTAAAATGATAATTTCAATGCCTATAACATTGTTTGAAATGCCTTACACGATCAGTTGAATGTCAGTAATGTTATTGCAAATGCCTAAAATGATAATTTCAATGCCTATAACATTGTTTGAAATGCCTTACACGATCAGTTGATTGTCAGTAATGTTATTGCAAATGCCTAAAATGATAATTTCAATGCCTATAACATTGTTTGAAATGCCTTACACGATCAGTTGAATGTCAGTAATGTTATTGCAAATGCCTAAAATGATAATTTCAATGCCTATAACATTGTTTGAAATGCCTTACACGATCAGTTGAATGTCAGTAATGTTATTGCAAATGCCTAAAATGATAATCTCAATGCAGAGTGACGTGAAAGTAATGCCTAACATGTTCTAAAAATGCGAAACAAGTTCTGAAAATGGGAAAGAGAATATGTTTAAAATGCATTTATGATAGCTACGGCGTTCCATAGCTAAGAGTCACTTAATTTAACGGCCGACTTTTTAGTCCTCGCCACTTTTAGTGGTCGGCATTGCCAAACACTACCGAGCATATTGGTCACTTTATTCCTGATACAAGACAACATAGCACTACATCCGTCTTTATTTACTCTTCTGACAGGCAATGGGTAGTACTCTACTGGCAAATTCGAAGTCTTCTGCCTGTTTATAACCATTGAAATTGCCCTACTTTAGGTAGGGAATATAGTCAGATCTTTATTGGGCACTTGTCACAAGCTGCCCGCTAAGAGTCACTAAATTTCACGGTCGACTTTCTAGTTCTCGCCACTTTTAGTGGTCGGCATTGCCAAACACTACCGAGCATATTGGTCACTTTATGCCTGATACAAGACAACATAGCACTACATACATCCGTTCCATCATGACTTTTTTGACCACTTCTAAGCAGTAAGAGACTTTATTAAGCTTCTATCATCTCGGCTGTAAACTGCCTCAGGGAGAATATTAAAATGCCCTTAGAACCCTGCCAGTCCAACGTACATATCACAAGGCATTTCCGTTATTACATTTATGCTGAGTCATTGAATGGTAAATTTTGTATAAAAAAGAAAATCAATCTAAATTCATGTTTGCCAGAAATAGATTGTTCCATCTGTGGTAAATGTAGACGCAGAATAAAATTTGTACATTTTTGTCTTTATTTACTTTTCTGACAGGCGATGGGTAGTACCCTACTGGCAAACTCGAAGTCTTCTGCCTGTGTATAACCATTGAAATCGCCGTACTTTAGGTAGGGAATATAGTCAGATCTTTATTGGGCACTTGTCACAAGCTGCCCGCTAAGAGTCACTAAATTTAACGGCCGACTTTCTAGTCCTCGCCACTTTTAGTGGTCGGCATTGCCAAACACTACCGAGCATATTGGTCACTTTATTCCTGATACAAGACAACATAGCACTACATCCGTTCTATTATGACTTTTTTTGACCACTTCTAAGCAGTAAGAGACTTTATTAAGCTTCTATCATCTCGGCTGTAAACTGCCTCGGGGAGAATATTAAAATGCCCTTAGAACCCTGCCAGTCCAACGTACATATCACAAGGCATTTCCGTTATTACATTTATGCTGAGTCATTGAATGGTAAATTTTGTATAAAAAGAAAATCAATCTAAATCCATGTTTGCTAGAAATAGATTGTTCCATCTTAGGTAAATGTAGACGCAGAATAAAATTTGTACATTTTTGTCTTTATTTACTTTTCTGACAGGCGATGGGTAGTACCCTACTGGCAAACTCGAAGTCTTCTGCCTGTGTATAACCATTGAAATTGCCGTACTTTAGGTAGGGAATATAGTCAAATCTTTATTGGGCACTTGTCACAAGCTGCCCGCTAAGAGTCACTAAATTTAACGGCCGACTTTCTAGTCCTCGCAACTTTTAGTGGTCGGCATTGCCAAACACTACCGAGCATATTAGTCACTTTATTCCTGATACAAGACAACATAGCACTACATCCGTTCTATCATTACTTTTTTTGACCACTTCTAAGCAGTAAGAGACTTTATTAAGCTTTTATCATCTCGGCTGTAAACTGCCTTGGGGAGAATATTAAAATGCCCTTAGAACCCTGCCAGTCCAACGTACATATCACAAGGCATTTCCGTTATTACATTTATGCTGAGTCATTGAATGGTAAATTTTGTATAAAAAGAAAATCAATCTAAATCCATGTTTGCCAGAAATAGATTGTTCCATCTAAGGTAAATGTAGACGCAGAATAAAATTTGTACATTTTTGTCTTTATTTACTTTTCTGACAGGCGATTGGTAGTACCCTACTGGCAAACTCGAAGTCTTCTGCCTGTGTATAACCATTGAAATTGCCGTACTTTAGGTAGGGAATATAGTCAGATCTTTATTGGGCACTTGTCACAAGCTTTCCGCTAAGAGTCACTAAATTTAACGGCCGACTTTCTAGTCCTCGCCACTTTTAGTGGTCGGCATTGCCAAACACTACCGAGCATATTGGTCACTTTATTCCTGATACAAGACAACATAGCACTACATCCGTCTTTATTTACTTTTCTGACATGCGATGGGTAGTACTCTACTGGCAAACTCGAAGTCTTCTGATTGTGTATAACCATTGAAATTGCTGTACTTTATATATACACTGCAAGATCCGAGGTGCAAACTTTTTATAGACTACCCCTTCGCTACATATTTAGGTGTTGCGAGTGTAGCGAAGGCTAGGAAAAAAATCTAATTACAGTGAAATATATCAATGCGCAGCCTGTTTAAGATGGGATTATTTTCACATAGAGTGTCTGGTATGGAACAGTTCGATCTTGCTATCGATTTACATATCGTGAATAATTATTCCTTTCACAAGAGAAAGAAAGTTGAGAGTAATAAAAGAGAGAGGGTCACCGGAACTTCGTCTGAAGGACCAGGGACCCCTACAAATAATATAAAAACTATACTAGGGTACGTTGGCGATTGATGAAAGCTAAAACATGATAATTTTCAAGATATGTTGAGATGATGCATGTAGATATTAAGTATTTAATACAACAGTAAAGTTGTAAAAGAGCAGTCGCGTCGTTACTCGCCAGAGAGACACCAATCTTGTAGCGTAGTTAAGAACGTGTAGCGAGGTGTAACCAAGTCTAGAAGTAAAATTTTGTGAAAATTGGAGAAGGGGGTGTAGCGAACGTAATGAAGTGTAGCGAGGTGTGATGGGCTGTAAGAATGTCACTTTTTACTCGCCAGAGAGACACTAATCTTGTAGCGTAGTTAAGAACGTGTAGCGAGGTGTAACCAAGTCTAGAAGTAAAATTTCGTGAAAATTGGAGAAGGGGGTGTAGCGAACGTAACGAAGTGTAGCGAGGTGTAATGGGCTGTAAGATGGTCACATTTTACTCGCCAGAGAGACACCAATCTTGCAGCGTAGTTAAGAACGTGTAGCGAGGTGTAACCAAGTCTAGAAGTAAAATTTCGTGAAAATTGGAGAAGGGGGTGTAGCGAACGTAACGAAGTGTAGCGAGGTGTAATGGGCTGTAAGATGGTCACTTTTTACTCGCCAGAGAGACAGCTAGAGTGTAGCTTGTTACGACGTGTAACCGAGACTAGAAGTGTTTTTCTTTTTTAAAATTGGAGAAGGGTTAAGTGTCTTGTAACGTATTCTAGAGATTTATTTTTCCGAAAATTGGAGAAGGGGGTGAGCGTGTGTGGATGTTTTCTTCATGATAATTCAAGTAACCAAACAAAAGGTTGCAGAGTGTTTTTATATATTCTTAAGAAATTACTCGAGCATTTTCAGCCTGAAATGGTCATAGTCTTTCTAAATTGGCGCAAAGGAATTAATTATTTACCCTCGCGATACGTTATCGTTTTTCGACACGATAAAACCTGCGCAATTCTTCTCGAATTGGAACTTATAATACTGGCGTCACTAAATACCAGCAGTGTTTCGACAACATTGTCTTACTGGTTTACACATTTACAAATTCAGCCAGTAACCTATCTCTCTCGTGTAGGTATTCTGCGTATTATTTTCCGTTGTATTTCAACCACTTGTATGTAATATTCAGCTGTTATTAACATTGTATTGTTATGTCAACTTATCGTTATGGTGTTTGTAACCGACATGCCCAAGATATTGTCTAAATGGACATACACACACTATAACTAGGACTAATTCAGGCAAGGGAGACAAGACTCAATCACGCAGCTAGACACTCACAGGCAGACTCATTGACTGGTGTATCAGTAGCTGGGCCGTGAGGCCTAGGAATTGTTCCGTATTCAATAACAAGTTCAAGTTCTACATCATCAATCGTCGTTAGTTCCACCATATTTCAATGTTACGACATTGTGTTGATTGACCGTTGGTGGAGATACCAAACCAAGTGTGAAGATAGATTTGGGGTTGTCCGTCATCTCTCGTCACCAAGGGAGATGCATAGACACTATTTCCTTGAAGCACGAAAGCTACTATTGGCAAGCCAGCTAATTTGCCGACGAGCGAGTTCCCGAAGTCACCTCAACTTTCCGTATAGAAAATACAAAGATTCACATCGAGCAATTCCCGATAAATGATATTTTGCCCACGTACAAGTTCCCGGAAGTCAGCTCAACTTTCCGACTTTGAGGATGTCTACTCCGAAAATACCGATTCACATCAAGTATTTCCCCGATAAAGGACTCCTTGGAGACGGAAACTACACTACTATTGACGCGGATGGGATCCGTAAGTTTGAAATTTACAGTGTTACGTTTGTTTAATATGATTACATTTTCGAGTAACAGGATAAACAAGAACATGTTTTCTGTCTTCTCTTTCATTTTAAAAGGCTCGTTTATTTTTAAAACTATTATTATGTTTCAAATCGTATACCTACGACAATGCAACACATAGCAAATGTTCGAGCCTACTACACACATGGAATGCGTTTCGAAAATGTAACACGTGACAAGTGGGTTGGAATTGTGAAAGAATGAAATTTCTGAGTATGTGGTTTTTGAAATTTCAATTTTCTTGATTATATTGTCATTTCAAACTTGCGTTCGTATATTATTGCTGTGAGAAAACTTTCAAAAAGACGAGATCACTGAACAGAATTACTGAAAGGGAACCAACCAACCGCGGTCACTAAAAAATCAAAGCAATGCAGACAGGACACCCGACCAACTGTTCGAACTTTGAAAGCGCCAGAAAAATAAACTAAGCTAAATCTACTCAAGAGCGAAAAGAGTACCTTACGGACAAAAACATAACCTGTGTAAAGACATTTTCTTGGTGCGCTGAGAACTATAACTCATGAGAAGAAAGTATCTGACTAAAGAAACAAGGACCAAGATGAAAGAACGAACATTACAAAAAAACCGTTTACACTAGTATTTTTGGATAATTGTTCTGTAGCCTTCCTTAAAGCCATAGTTTTGAAACCCACTGTTTTGTCACTGGTCTCCGCCTCTCATTTGAATGAGCACTATTGGATATTAATGAAGCAGTTCTTGTCAATTTCGGTAAACTCAGTTTATTTGGCGAAGACTTTTCCTAATCCCAATACTCCGACTAAGTTTATCATCTAATTGCGGAACAACGATACGCCGGGACACGAAACAAACAGTTACCAACGCGATGTAAAATGATACAACAACAACGAGACATACAGGCCACTCTATCACAAACATTGCTTTGCGTATACGATGCTGTGTACATGTTCCCGGCGGACGGCCTCGGTTGCAGGCCGTATAACACCGGGAACAAACAGCATCCGTTCGCAGGGCTATCACATAAAAAAGCAATGCATCATCCCGATGACGAAGACAATGACGAGCCAGGGCACGAAAACACATGGGTTACTCGTATCTAAGATTATGGACGTACTACAGACTAAGGTCAATAACAAGTTTCACATACTATTTTCTGATGTTTCTAGTAACGAGATCGACAGTGACAGGATCTTTCTTTGTCATGACAACATCCGAAAACAAGTAAGTCTTTTGACCGCAAATGAAAAATGTTGTGACTGATTCTGAGGCAGTTCACTGCTAGATATCAAAACGAACAAATACGTGTTGGAAAACACTCGAAGCTCCGTGTACACACAATAGATAATTCTTGCATAGTAAAAATACGTTAGTTGGAATTCATTCATATTCTTCAATAAAAACAATCTTCGTCAAAGTAGGTTGTCAGTTATAAAATTTCCCGCACAAACGTGTCAGGGGTTGCTGGGCAAGCCTGAATGTCACGAATTTGAAGAAATTTTCGTATTATGTTGGGCCGGGCTAATTCATGTTTTTAGTGTACGTAGCCTCGATTTTAACACTTGATTTTCCACCTCGATGATACATGTATCGCGTATTTTCTGCAAGGAAGTTCAATATCTGACAGTTTGCAACTGACAAAATGCCACATTGAATAGACAAGTACACTAAAACCCAATGGATCATCTGATACGTCTAAACGTCAAACGGTGCAGTACGGCACCTGTGAGATCGTGTTTACAATTTGCAACATCGGCGCCGTCGTGTTTCAAATAATGAGATGACGTAATTCTTTGCTTCAGACTCGATCACAATGCTGCACGAAAACAACGTTTTCAACGACGGCATGTCGGCATTCCTATCAACAGTCGAGATCGATCAAGCAGCCATACTCAAAATACAACTCTGTCGATCTGGCATTATTCGGCAATGGTCGGTTACCACAGGCTGGAGGTATTATTCATGCTCGGAAAAGCACGTTTCATACATCTGGTAAATATCGGACATGATGTCGCTTGAAGGATGTGTGATTTCCATGGCCATGCGTGTTAATCATATGTCGCTAGCAACGTTCACGAAAGGTGAAATAGTCTTTAAAACCGTGCAGTAATTTTGTGGAGGCTTTGTTCTTGAGAATTTCGTTTTGTTTTTTATCCAAACGTGTGCTGTCGCTTTACCACATTTTGCTATTTGGATGGCCCTTTCCGTTTCTGCAATTGTGATTGGTTGATTTAACTCTGAAATGTCTGGATAGCATATATTTGAAGGTTTCAGGTCATCATACTCGCTGTCGAATTGCTTTACTTTATTCATTATTGCACACAGGTGTTCATCATCAAAACAAAACTCTTCGGAGTCATCTTTTAATGTAAGTTCATTCGTGCTGAATAAGTTTGCAAAATCGTTTTTATACCTGATCAACAGCCATAGGATCTGTAAATGACACACCCTCATTTACAATTTCCATTGGTATCGGTTGTTTACGTATATACGTTTGATTGATGAAAATATGTCATTAAAGTCTTTCCAGAAATTTGTCCCCTCGGCCTGCACATCCAGCAATTTCTGTTGTTGTGATTTATTGTACCATCGTTTGACTTTCCTTAATTCATAATCAAACAACCGTCTAGCTTCAATAAATGATTGTCTCAGTCTTGATTTAAAGCCTAGATGGGCCTTTGCATCTGAGCCATAGTTTCTCTTTTTGACAAGCTGGTTTCCACAAGTCGGAGTGTATTGTTGACCACCATGGTTTATTTTTCCTGCGACGTTCCGTGGTTCTGAACGATATATCTTTGAACTCTAGATGCGTATCCATCTCACTTTTGAAAGTTCACATATCATTGTACATAGCATCAACATCCGATTGTTTCAATTGAGCTCGTTCGAGATTTTCAAAGATTTTAGTGACATGAACACGAGTGTTGTGGTTGCACATAAATTCATCTGAAATATGGTCGAACCATAAACCCGTTTTGTTTTTGGTGCAACGTTTCTACAGTCACTGGAGCGCGATACTATGGAAATCCGGTCACGACATGCGACATGCGACCTGCGACTTCCAAACTGCGACATGCGTCCTGCGAGTTTGAAACATGCGACCTGTGACTTCGGCATTTAGACCTATGTGTAACCTGCGACTTCACAACAGCGACCTGCGTCCTGCGTGTTTGTCAAACTGCGACCTGCGACTTCACAACTGCAACATGCGACAACAACACGTAACGTTTCATGGTGTTTTCCTCAGTATTAGATTGGAGGCGTCTTGCGTGAACTTTAATTCTTTGAGCGCCAAAGTCTATTTTTGTCCCCTTTATATAATAAACCCCTGTCAATTTTTCTCCAATTTTTGCAAAAAGTTTGGGAAAAACCTGTAGCCAATGAAATGTGATGTCGATTTGGTCCAAAATTATCAAAAAATTACAGAAAATTTATACAATTGGTAAAATTTTGCACTAAAATTTTGGTGGGAGAAAATTACAGCGCTCAAAGGGTAAAACGTGGAAAGGAGATGTAACGTTCAACATCGATCAATTAATAAGCCATTGCTTTCGCTTTGGTAAATCGATCATCAAGTCTGGCAAAACTCAATTCATGTACACACCAGTTCACTCATTTTCATCTGGAGAGATAATTTTATGACGGAAATATTGACAGTCCGGGTCAATGCATGGAAAATAATATGCTACGTGATAGGCATTTATATGTTTATATCATAATTTCAAATTATTTTAGATATTCTTCGTCTGCCTTACCTCGCTTCTTTCCTTATGTTATCGACAAACCTTTTGATTATTAGATATCTCTGGTATTTATCCTCATTTCACTGTGGTATAACCTTCTAGCTGTCTGTTTAATTCATCAGTTGTCCCCCCTGTATCATAACTGCGTCAGTGTCATTGCAAACATTAGAATTTTCAGTTATTGTCGTTCATTTTCTAACATTTCCAATTTTGTTCCAATTGTCCAGTGATTGATCATCGGATGTTGCCATCTTTTCGTCTAATTTCATTTTTACGTTTTCGTCAAAAAATCGAATTGATCAAACTTTTGTACAGTTGGAAAAATAAAAATATTCTTACTGGTTTACTTCGGACTACATTTGTCTACACAAATAACATATGCAAAGTCAAGCAGTTAAAATAATACTGATATTGACAGAAGTGCAATCCAAACATAATTGCTAACCATGAATGGCCAGTGACCGACTTTCTTAATAGATAACGCGAGTTAAAACTGTAAAACAGGACATCATTAAACTCTCCTACAATCCTATTTTCAGTGTTTAAGCCCAATATGTACATTCTATATGTACATATTATTTTGTGTGTGTATATGACAATTTAGATCATGTTTGCAGAAAAGTTCCAGAAACTAACTCTGATGTAGACGTTTAAAACCCTATTGCTATTGCATTATTTTGGATCAGTTTGCCTTTCGTAAGAAGGAAAATAAATTTGTGCTCTTCGTTTGTGGAATTCTCTAACGTCACGCCTTCATGCAATTCTATCGCTGGTGGAATTCTTTCGCTTGCCGATTTTTGCGTAGGCCAGCGGTGCGAAAATTATGCTCTGGTCGCGAGAATGCGGTAAACCGGCTGTTTTAATACAGTGCAATGGTGTCCCTCGTGTGTTTCAGGCTCGTGTTCAGAGCAATGGTGCGAACAAATCAAGACTGATGTCACAGTTTGACAAACAGGACGCAGATCGCTGTTGTGAAGTCGCTGGTTACACCTTGGTCTAAATGCCGAAGTCGCAGGTCGTATGTTTCAAACTCGCAGGACGCAGGTCGCAGTTTTGAAGTCGCAGGTCGCATGTCGTGACCGGATTTCCATACGATACAGAAACCTTGTTTTCGCCATCAAATTCTACACAAATATTCCAAGTGACCACACAATGGTCGAGTGCAGTGCCGGTAGGAAAAAATACCGAGCTAATCACAAATTCGTGCAATATACCACACTTGGAATTTTTTTAATGTATTCAGATCAAGGCCTGGTAATAAACAATAGTCAACTACAGCAGAACCTTTAATAGACCTTTTCCTCATTCAACCGGAAGTTAAATTAACATTATATCATTTGCATGGCGATTTGACCTAATTCAGCTGCGGAAGTCGCCTTGCCAACGTCCTAGCTGTGGCGATCATAGCTGTGGATTCATAGCTGTGCCAAGCCTAACTGACGTAATATTCTTCTCAAAGGATCAAAACAAAAGAAATCATGCAATTCTGGGGTAAAAAAGTAGTTATCAGAAATTACAGCTTGAACTTTATCTCAAAAATACAACAAAATTATGCATGAAAATGGCAAGCATCCACGTAAAAAATCATGTATTATGCGGAGTAGGTAAATTGCAGCATGAAAAAACTGATCTTTCAGAGATCACAATAAAGACAATATTGCTGTGAAATTCGTTGTATTCATCAGTATAACTCTCCGAAATAAAAAAAAATCGTTCATTTTGACCATGCTGTGAGCGATAAAATCGCTCGTGTCCGAAAAGAGAAAATGATCGGCAGTTGAGATAGATAGCTCAGTGGACTGGCATTATGGCGGATATGACATGAGGATCGACACCACTTTGAAAGATCGTGAATGCGATGCTATTTTGTGTGATTTTTTGTTGTAATTACATCTATTTCCACAATTGATACATGGATATCTAGGAACAGAATGCCTCTTTTCGAAAAAAACGACAAAGTTATGCATGAAAACGTTAAGCATCTACGTGAAAAATCATCTTTGGATCAAGTATTATGCAGAGTGTGTAAATTGCAGCATGACAAAAAAGACCTTTCAAAGATCAGAATAAAAACAACATTGCTGTTAAATTCGTTGTATCCATCAATATAAGTCTTCGAAATAAAAAAAAATCATTCATTTGGACCATGCTGTGAGCGATGAAATCGCTCGTGTCAAGAGTGAATGATCGACTGGACTTGCATTGACAACTGTGGCGAATATGAAATCGGAATCGACACCAATTTTAAACATAGTGTATGCGATGCTATTTGTGATATTTTTCTGTAATTTCATCCATTTCCAAAATTAATACATGCGTATGATCAAAAGACAGAATGCTTCTATTGCAGAGAGTACTTGAGGTTACCGAAATATCACATGGAAGTAATTAGCAATATAAAAGTATCACAGTGCAGTCATAAGCTTATCATGTATGCACGTAAGGACGGCCCTGCATTACGCTAAAAAGAACTGATTGGTATCTTGCCATATTTTGGGGTTCAGGAGTTTCGTTAACTTAGGCAAAAATCCTTATGGCAAACACACATATACAAACACAATTTTTTCCCTCATAGTTTGCAATTTTGTGAGCAGGCAGTGAAAGAATGGACCTTACAACATTTGACGAGTCACTGGCGGGCCTGCTATTAGTAAATATCTTGGCTATAGGGGCTTGTGACTCAACACATGATTTGCTCACCCCTGAGAAAGGAATCATGTTCATACAGTTAAAGTTAAGCCAAAACTTATGTACGTTGGACAATTTTTTTATTAAAGAATAAATGATGACAAGGAAAGAAAAGCTATCAAATATCATGGGGAACTGTCAAAGAGTCATTGTGTTACTAGCAAGGGGTCAGCTCCAGCCAGACCAATGGTTGTTGGGCTGTTTGCTTACATCCATGGATAGCCTAACTTATTTAAAAAGTTCAATCAAATTGAAACTTGTAATATGTAAACGTAATATCTGAGTTTTTGTCATACTTTAAAGAATTTGGTCTTGTCAAAGTACGCTAGTATAACATCAGGCACGGTCCCTCTACAAAATCAGGGCTGCCATATGGTTATCGAACTGAAGCAGACACAATGCAGATCAAACGATCGACGACTTCGACTTTGTCAGAAATAAGAAACATTTTTGCAATTTAATTCACAGAAAAATCACAAAATTGATGTGATGGCTTTCACGCCGAGTCTTGTTTCTATGAAATGCCAAAAATCGACTGGAAATACAGGAGCAGAGTTTCCATACACTAACTCCACGTAGAGAGACGACGAACGTTGCAGACTGCAGCGTAAATAGGTCAAACCGGCGACGTGCATGTAATTCGGACGCATGCGCAAGGAAACTTCCAGTGACATTGAGGAAGTTGATACTGAGGTAAAACCATGATATTGATGATTGCCACGCCCATATCACATGCACATGTTATTATCTTTGCAAAAGTCAATCAGCAAATCACCGTGGGAATTTTTTACCTCATCTACAACGGATCTCGGTGATACATCAAATAAATCTGTCACATAGTCCTGCAATACACCGCATCTGGCGTTGAAGTCACCTCACAAAACGTGAAAGTCGACACAATCTTCGTGAGATATTCAAAGAATTCATTGCTAATATCTCCCCGTGGAGAACTTTAAGGTTGTAGGTAACAACAACATACGGTAAAAGAGCCTTCAGAAAGCTTGTGTTTGAGTTTAAGCCACAAGATACCTTCCATATTATTACAGTTACATCGTATAGGTTCAGCAAACGCATATGCACAAATATGCCAACACCTCCCGAGCCACGTACAGCTCTTCTTGAAATGAATTTTCTGTTATGGCCGAAGAAGACGTAGTTATCCAACTCAAGGACATCGCTTCCTTTCAAAAACATTTCGCACACATGATCTAAGTCCATTTCCTTTACACTCCGCTATTTCCGATCGTTTCTTCTACAGAACTACTATATAGAAACCATCTAAATTTTGCTACCCGAAAAAATATTTACGATTTCAAATCATCGAATTCATCGGAAATTAACAACGCTAAATAATTCAATGGTCGAATTCATAGGACCATAATGAAATTTACACGAGATATGTTTTTTATGTGGAGAATGATTCAAGGCATTGATCGTGACATTTTTGAGATCTACAAATTCAGACGAAGAGTAAGTTGAAATTGTATGCCAGTCCTTGGAAATGTACAATTACGTAAAGTATAGCATTGACAGGCAGGTAAGATAGCCCAAAGGCGTTTGGTGCATTAAGCTATATTTACAAAAACAATAAAATGATATAACCGATCATAACAAACTTGGTGTTGAAGAACTTGGTTTTTTGAAGACAAGACTAAGGGTTACATTTCTGTAAGCAGGCCTATTATCCAACTTTAGCAAGCTTGTCAAATCAACATCTGAAGAGTAACTTATACACTTTTGCTTTTGTTCTACTCTATTATAAAATAACCAGGACTTAAACGGTGTACCTCGCTCTACTTTTTATTGAGCACTTTGTATCGGACAAGTCGAACCGCATACTAGTACTTTGTGTGTGTGTGTGTATATATATATTTATATATATATATATATATATATATATATATATATATATATATATATATATATATATATATATATATATATATATATATACGAAAATGGTTTGCTTGTCAATGCAGGCAAAGTATAGTGCTCAATGCATTTCTGCAGGGCGGTAATACTGAGAATCTAGGAACTTGTAGTTGTCACTCTACAGTCTGTTTCATGCGCTAAGCAATCATCAGGAGTGAAGGTTTGGCGGCAATTGAACTGTTTATATTGCAGGTGGGCATGCATATTCAAATAAGCGGTTGTGGCCAATGGCAAGTCAGTTATTACAGAGGAGGAATTTGCTGCGGTGTCTGCATTTTGAGAGGAATTCAGCACGTTTGTTGAGGGTTGATTTGCTATCTGAATAATTATATGGAGTTTTTCTGTTATGCAAAGGTTGCAGCGTTTGGTTTTATTTGAATAGGGGGAGCTCTGTCGATGATTGACCATTTGATATCGTAGTTTATGTTGTTGCCTTTGAGCTTCCATATGAATTTTGAGAGCTCTGTGCTATTTCTTTGCTTGGGAGTTTTGAAAGTGTACTTGTGATACGTGTATCTTTGTTTGAAGGTTGAGTCCGTGAGTCCAATGTAGTGTTTCTGATCGTTGCTTGTGGTGACAGTGGCTTTGTATATTACTGAAGAGGTGAGGCAGTTTCCTGAAAGTGGACAGTCGTCTTTTTTGCGGCAGTTGCACCACTTCTCTTGCTCCCTGTCTTTATGTAGTATTTGGTTGTTGTGGGCTTTGATTATACTTCCCATGTTTCTGGAGCAACTGTAGCTTACTTTTACGTTGTTTTTATTGAAGAGCTTGTGTAGACGGTGGCCTTCTGGAAAGTGGGTCTTAATCAAGTTCAGGAATGTTCTGCCGATGTTGGTTTTCACTGCCTTGTTGAACGGGGGATTGTACCAAATGATTCGTCTGCTGCGTTTTCTTTTGTTTTCGTTGCTTGGTGACGGGGGCTCGTACTTCATTTTGTATGTGTGTCCACTTTGTTTCAGCGCCTTTTCGAAGTCGGGGGCTGCTTTCTTGAATGTTGTTTCACAATCTGAGATGTTTGATATTCTGCTGTTGACTGAGATAGGTATTTGTTCCAGGATTGGCGGGGGGTGGTTGGATCGTCTATCGACGTAGAGAAGCTGGTTGTTTGGTTTGCTGTATGGTTGGTAAGAAGCATTTTCCAGATTGAATGTTACGTCAAGGAAGTTAGTGGTCTTGATATTCGCTTGGATAGTTATGCGGAGATCAAATGCGTGGAAAATGGAAGTGAGTTCCTTTTTCAGTTTTTCACATTGCCTTGCTGATTTACTGCTTGTGATGGCCGACAAAACCACTAACTTCTACAAAACATCCAAGGAACATTACGATAAACTCCTACACGACAACATCACTAAATCATACAAAAAAGTGAACGATGATAGCATCTACGAAATCAACAAGGAGGCCAAATCCATCACCGAAAAGCTACACATTGAAGACAGGGTTGAAACAATAGCAAAGAAAGAAGCCTTCATCACCCTAAAAGACCACAAGGACAATTTCATAAACAAGCCAACCTGCAGACTCATCAATCCATCCAAAACAGAAATCGGCACCATAAGCAAGACAATTCTTGACCGCATAAACAAAGATGTACTCTCCAAAACCAATCTAAATCAATGGAAAAACACGTCAAATGTCATAAACTGGTTCAAACGAATTCAACGGAAAGCAAGCAAAAGTTTCATCGCCTTTGACATTATAGAATTCTACCCGTCAATCACAAAGAAATTGCTAACAGAAGCTATCCATCACGCACGGAAATACACCGACATCTCCGACGAAGAAGAAGAAATCATAATGCACTCAAGAAAATCCGCACTGTTCAACAATGATTCCGTATGGACCAAGAGAAACTCAGAAGACATGTTTGACATAACCATGGGAAGTTTTGACGGAGCTGAGATATGTGAGCTCGTCGGACTGTACATCCTCTCCCACCTCAGCAAGAAACTCGGCAAAGAAAACACCGGTCTTTACCGAGACGACGGGCTCGCCATCACAAGCAGTAAATCAGCAAGGCAATGTGAAAAACTGAAAAAGGAACTCACTTCCATTTTCCACGCATTTGATCTCCGCATAACTATCCAAGCGAATATCAAGACCACTAACTTCCTTGACGTAACATTCAATCTGGAAAATGCTTCTTACCAACCATACAGCAAACCAAACAACCAGCTTCTCTACGTCGATAGACGATCCAACCACCCCCCGCCAATCCTGGAACAAATACCTATCTCAGTCAACAGCAGAATATCAAACATCTCAGATTGTGAAACAACATTCAAGAAAGCAGCCCCCGACTTCGAAAAGGCGCTGAAACAAAGTGGACACACATACAAAATGAAGTACGAGCCCCCGTCACCAAGCAACGAAAACAAAAGAAAACGCAGCAGACGAATCATTTGGTACAATCCCCCGTTCAACAAGGCAGTGAAAACCAACATCGGCAGAACATTCCTGAACTTGATTAAGACCCACTTTCCAGAAGGCCACCGTCTACACAAGCTCTTCAATAAAAACAACGTAAAAGTAAGCTACAGTTGCTCCAGAAACATGGGAAGTATAATCAAAGCCCACAACAACCAAATACTACATAAAGACAGGGAGCAAGAGAAGTGGTGCAACTGCCGCAAAAAAGACGACTGTCCACTTTCAGGAAACTGCCTCACCTCTTCAGTAATATACAAAGCCACTGTCACCACAAGCAACGATCAGAAACACTACATTGGACTCACGGACTCAACCTTCAAACAAAGATACACGTATCACAAGTACACTTCAAAACCTCCCAAGCAAAGAAATAGCACAGAGCTCTCAAAATTCATATGGAAGCTCAAAGGCAACAACATAAACTACGATATCAAATGGTCAATCATCGACAGAGCTCCCCCCTATTCAAATAAAACCAAACGCTGCAACCTTTGCATAACAGAAAAACTCCATATAATTTATTCAGATAGCAAATCAACCCTCAACAAACGTGCTGAATTCCTCTCAAAATGCAGACACCGCAGCAAATTCCTCCTCTGTAATAACTGACTTGCCATTGGCCACAACCGCTTATTTGAATATGCATGCCCACCTGCAATATAAACAGTTCAATTGCCGCCAAACCTTCACTCCTGATGATTGCTTAGCGCATGAAACAGACTGTAGAGTGACAACTACAAGTTCCTAGATTCTCAGTATATATATATATATATATATATATATATATATATATATATATATATATATATATATATATATATATATATATATGTATATTTATAATATATATATATATATATATATATATATATATATATATATATATATATATATATATATATATATATATATATATATATTTATGTCCGACTGTGGTTTTTCAGGTTGTCCCCAGTGTTGTAGGTGGCGTGGTTGTGATAAATTCGTTTGTAGGATATTACACATGTACCAATCTGCTAGTTCAAATAGTTTATTATATCTCCACAACGTTTCGTCCTAAAAGTAGGACTTCCTCAGGTGCTACAGATTAAAAAGTTTCAACACGGAGTAAGTTACAGTGATATTTTTCGTACAAAAGTTACATGTCGGAGAAAGTACTAAGTGACAATATGGTGAAAATACAGGAGTTGTTTCTTACCTATTTGAATGGCTCAGATGTTGAATGGCAATTGGGAGAATGTTTGATTTCTGAGTTTGGCAACAACTTCTGAAAATAGACTATAGATTTGTCTAATTGCGGAGCAAGCTTACATAGACGGCCAAGCTCGACTTCCTTCGAGCGACTAAACCCCTTCTTAAAGGCGAAATGTTACGATCCACATTGAATACGACGCAAAGAATATGTCAAAAACAACGTGCCTTTATCATTTGCTTTCGTTGTATTTAATCTTTTACTTTCATTGATGTATTTATGAGCCCCCATGAAAATTACTTTACCAGTAATTCGGCCGCTCTCTGGCTATAAAAGTGTAAAAAACAAATAAAAAATAAATAGACACATTATGAGAGCATGCATGCAAACAATGCTGGTTTGGTAATGTTGATGCAACAGTTATTGTACTTTATCACTGGCTTCATAATACTTCCGTTTTCTTTTTAGCACTTTTGTAAATTTAAACGGGATATCAAGGCTGGCTCTACTACTGAGTAGGTGTAACCCCCCCCCCCCAGTAAAAGCCGTGCCGCGCAGGTTCTTGAAATGACGCGCGGTGATCGGGGGTGACCAGAAATCTTTTTGGAGAACTGGGGGAGGGGGCCATTAGTTATGATACATTTGAAGGTTATAATTGTTTTGACATGCTGTTGTATTACTCGTTATCTCTCTGTTAACATTTGAAAATTGCTGTCATACCGGCTCGTGTTTGAAATACGTCTAAGGTTAGTATATGAGAAGCTTATGTTCACATCAGTTTATGATATAAGCTAAAACTACATTGAAAATACTTGGTTTATCGCGTCAAGTTGCCGTACACAAATGTTCCAGAAGGTACACGGATAAGTAGTAGCTTTTCAGTCTCCGTCATTTGCAGTCTGTATAATCTGAAACGGCAGTACTCATCAGCTTGAAATTCAAGTTGAAAGCGTCGACGTAGTTTGGATCTATGACAGCTTTCCTGAGATATTAATGTATTGACTTAAGAACATTAGGAGTGGTACGTATTGAAAGGGGTCGAATATTAGGCTCACCGCATTACTTAATTGTACTGTGTAAAGTTTGCATTTTTTTTCAAGGCGCTATAAACAGTCGTCTGCTAGTTGCATCATTAATTAAATAACTGTAGTAAGTTAAATATACAGAGCCAAGTAAGGACGAGTTCATCATTTGACAAGGTCCAGAGTGCAGCATGCAGCATGCATGACTAGACAATCGGCAATTTTCAATCAACCTTCCTATGGACTGCATCGTGTCAGTTTCAGGGTTGGGACCCTCTTCAGTTCATATGCTTAGTTATACAAGAAAAAACGCCCAACGTTTAAATCATGCTCTAAAATGTCCTCTTCCATTGGAAATATCAACGATGGGATTAGCCAATTTATTGGCGATAAATCAAAACATGGGTTGGCTGCCATATTGGCTCCAAATATTTCTGTATATTGTCGGTGTCTGACTAGACTAGCCCCAAGTTTGTGATATATAAATATCAAAATATCAAAACAGAATAAACTGAAGAAATTTGAAAAAAATCAATCGACTCTCACGTTTGTGATAAGATGACATTGAAGCAATGTGCTCTGGTAAAAAAATGTATCGATGGTGTCAACGCGATGGCCTTGGCCAGCTGTAACTGCTGCCACGCGGCGAGAGAAAAAAAGCCAAGCGACCGGGGTCAGCTCGGCATCTCAGGTGTTTATTTATGTACTCCAGGAAAGCACAGGATCTATTCGGCAGGCAGTAAGGCCTGATAAAATTAATATTCTGCTCTAATAACTTTTGTAAAGAACAGGGCAGTAGATCGGAAATTTTCTAGATTTCCCGTGAAGCTGAGGATTGTTTGCGTTAATATACTCAGCCGGCTGGAGACATTTCACGCTGAGTGAACTGAGGCACAAAATCTACGCACACAATATTTCCAATGGAATCATTTTCAACAGTAACACTAGACTCTCCATCACTGGCTACCCTCTAAATCAATCACACCAAACAACATTCTATTGCAGGAGTGATTGTTACTTTCCAAATATAGACAGAACTTGAGATAGATGTCATTCTGCAATGGTGTGTATAGCTACTCCGTCCTACACTCATGAACGCCACTTATGACGTCACAGAACTGGATGGTTCCTCCTGGAGTTTTTTTGGCCACGCTATGAACATTTTTCATTCTCATAATTATTTATCAACGGGAAAAAGGAAAAAAAACACCACCATTTAGCATCGAAATAGTATTATTATTTCAGAAAAAATTTAAAAAAAATATTTTCTTGTGAGATATACACTTTAAGGTGTAACTCGCTAACTAGGCAACAGAAAACTGCAGTGATACAAGGAAATGATACATGAGCAACCTGAAGTCTTTCATGCTTATTTTGTGCTGCAAATATGACTATTGAACACCACTAAATAATAAAACTTTCAATTACAGTCAAAATGTAATATATCAAAAGATATTACATTGACAGAAAAAATAAACTGACAAGGTTTACATGTTGCCACAATCTCAGGAATTTCACACAATTACATTAGACCCTAATTAACTTTCAACCCTGTTTTCTGGACTAAGCTTAAAAAAGCTTCAAAAATAAATGCATACCAAATTGTAAAAGTCATCTGGCAAACAGCAGCTAACAATTCTAATCAGCCCAATTTTAGGATGTGCAGAAGAAAAGATAAGCATGGGCTTCAGCATTGGAATATGCCCTCAAGAGAATCACTGAAGATCTATCTCTGATAAAAAAGCTCCAGCAAGAAATGGGGAAAAAATCAAGGTGAACAAGCCATCGTTGATGACACAGTCCCCACTAGTAATGGGTACTTTAATTACAAGTCCTAAAAGAGGATAGAGTCCTCTTTATTAATTAGGTCTGTGATAAAAATACTGTGATACAGATGGGGCTCTAAAGCCAAGAATGAGTTCCATGGTGGTGAAAACAAAAACCAATGTAGGCTGCCTTCCTAATTACAAAAGATCATAAAATGAGTCAATAAGTAATTAATTGACATGATACTGCCAAACATTTTTGCATCCTATCCTAACACTGACAGATTATCACCGGAACCATATTTCATAAAGTTTGATGCAGTGCTTCTGGACATTCACCCTAAAAACAAAAATTCATTATGTAAATGCAAACTAGCAATTAATTTAAATGATACCGCTTAGTGCCATTGAATTGTATTTACAACACTGTGAGATCAAAATCTGTACCAGGTTTTATCAAAGTTGATGCAGTATTTGTGGATATATCACTCTAATAGGAAAGTTCATAACTTATGGAATTACAAATTAATTAACACGACACTGATAAATGTCTTTTCCACTTTTAAAGCTATGTGAGCTTAACATCTGTACCAGGTTTCCCAAAATTTGATGCAGTATTTCTTGACATATCAGTCTAATTACAAAAATTCAATATTTGACATGAGACTGCGACATGCCATGAAACAAATTGATGTGCATATGTATGACATTAGTCAATGTCCTTGTACCAACTTTGAATGATACTGGTGGAAATATGTCTGAGTTACGGCTCCATACATGAAAAAATCATAACAAAATGGACGCCATCATATCACAAAGAAATTGACGTGCATAGGTATGACATATGAAGTAATCCTTGTACCAAGTTTGAATGAAATCACTCCAGGCATCTCTGAGATATCTGTGTGAACGGACGGAGGCAAGCACGCACATGACCAAACCTATAAGTCCCCCCCTGGACGGTGTCCGTGGGGACTAATTAAAACTGAGCAATATAAAAACCAGCAAAGTCATTGATACAGAAAGTGATTTAATCTTCGCTTTTACAACATACAAGGACAGGAAGCACAAAAGATAAACTTAAATTATTGAAAAAGTCGTTACTAAAAAATTTAATTTAGAGAAATTGTTTAAACTGCCTATTTGGCCCAACAGAGATGTCAAGTTGGCGTTGTCAAAAAGAAGATACCATGCCCATTACTGTCAATCCACAACAGAGCACTTACTGACATACAGCTAATTAGATGATCAACAAATTATGATCTTTACTGGTAAAGAAAACTGGATCACCTAATCACAGCAAACATTGATAACAGAGCAATGGTTAACTTGGGAGAAGACAATGAACAGGAAACCCTTTTATTATGATTTGGACATTGTTAACATTTTTTTCTTTAATTTCTACATTTTGCACCTTATGTATTTACACATGGAGCAAGACGAACCTGAATACCTAGACCTGTCTGAAAAGAACCAGTGAAAGCATATTACATATTTGATGGAACGCTAATTTGATAGATAGCTAGCAAGTGTGTAGACAAGACACTGCCAGATTCATATGGCACAGAACAATCCTTCAATTATGCAACAGTTACTGTAGTGGAGTCTCTAAACTGGGAGCTTGCAAATGGTAGACTTTCAAATTCACGACGAGACTTATAAAATGAATTGCAAACAAAGGGAGAGATACTAAACACATTAACTGGCACCCAATTTTACTCATTATAACAGATGCCAAATAGGATCAAACTGTCAGCCCATCGTATTGTTTGCACAGTGGCCGAGGTAAACCATCTATATGCACTGAATGAACAGAAGAATATGCTCCCCTAAGCAACTTCTTCATTCACTCAATTGCCCTTTTGAAGGTTGAGACAAGAGACCATGTCAGACTGAAGGTGGAAATGTTATGGCACACTTACAAAATGACTCACCAGAAATACTGTTAGCAGTTGACTCTGAACAAGTCATCGTTGATGACACAGTCCCCACTTGTTAATGGGTACTTTGATTACAGGTCCTCAGAGAGGATAGAGTCCTCTTCATTAGTTCTGTGATAAAAATGCTTTTGAATAAATTCGCTTGATACATGTCTGAGTTGTAGTTCAAGACATGAAAAAATCGTAATAAAATTTCCATCCGGCGGCCATATTGGATCGTATCACAAAATAAATTAAGGTGCATATGTATGACATTGGTCAATCTCCTTGTAACAACTCTGAATAAATTCGCTTGATACATGTATGAGTTATGGTTCTGGACATGAAAAAACGTAATGAAATGGCCACACGGCGGCCATATTGGATCGTATCACAAAACAAATCAACGTGCATGTGCATGACATATGTCAATGTCCTTGTACAAAGTTTAAATAAAGTTGGTTGACATATGCCAGAGTTATGGCTCTGTACATGAAAAAATCGTAGTAAAATGGCCGCGGGCGGCCATATTGGATCGTATCACAAAAAAAATTGATGTGCATATCTATGACATGTCCTTGTACCAAGTTTGAATAAAATTAGTTGAAACATGCCTGAGTTATGGCTCTGTACATGAAAAAATCGTAATAAAATGGCCGCCTGGCAGCCATATTGGATCATACCACAAAACAAATCGACGTGCATCTGTATGACATATGAAGTAATCTCTGTACCAAGTTTGAATGAAATCGCTCTAGGCATCTCTGAGATATCTGCGTGAACGGACGCACGCACGCACGGACATGACTAAACCTATAAGTACCCCCAGAGTGTCCATGGGGACTTAAAATCAGATCTCTAGCTGTATTGAGTCGCTCATAATTAGATATGCGCATTATTAATTAGGTGCAATATGTGGCGTCATAAGGTGTCCCATCATACCATATATGAAGGGTGTAGCACTTGTGGTTACTGAGTTATGGACAAATATGTATATTTGAGGTCAAAGGTCACCAAGGTCACATGACATTTTGTCTAAATATCTGAGATATCTGCGTGAACGGATGGACTCACGGATGGACTCACAGATGGACACTACCCAATCTATAAGCCCCCTGGACTTCATCCGTGGGGACTGAAAACTGTGTCACTGCATCCTTTTTGGAATATGAATACGATGAGAAACTTAATTTTTATTTTTCTTGGCCTTATACATTGGAGTCTATGGACTGCCTTATACATGGGAGTCTATGGAGACTGCCTTATACATGGGAGTCTATGGAGGTGAAAACTAAAAAGTCCTCTAACAAGGCCAAATTCGATCGCATTGTGAAACAAATCGACGTGCATCTGTATGGGGTAGGGTACTATACTTGTGCAAAGTTTGAAAGAAATTGACTTGGGCATGTCTGAGATATCTGCGTGAACGGACGGACGGACGCATGCACGCACGCACGCACGCACGCACGTACGGACATGACCAAACCTATAAATCCCCCCCGGACGGTGTCCATGGGGACTAAAAAGCCTCTGATTCCCAAGAAAAGGATTAAATAGTGGAGTGTCTCAACACTTTGGCTCTTGACCCAAATTTAAACAATTGATCATGACCTTTACACAGGTCAAGGTGGCTATGTGATGAACAATAGTTTCAGTATTGGATACTTTAACAGTGACAGAGGCATTATTTTCTCTACACTTATCCTGTAAAGGGGAAAGTCCCTCGATTCTTGTAAATTTAGGGGGATGTGGTTCGGACAGAGGACTGACCAATTTCACCTTTACCAATTTTAGGTAATACTGGCTTGCGCCCATTTTCATAGCAATAAGTGGAATACTTATTTCTTCTTCTGTTCATTCTGTGCATGTAAAACAGATGGTGTACTTTGGGCATTGTGCAAACAATACGTTTAAAGCGTGACGCCAAGACAAATGTCTCTTCTGCAACCATGGTGTCAAACTCTGCCGGTATAGTGTCTGGACTGTACACTGTATGACATCTTTGATCCTTATGGTTCTTAATGTGGAGGCGATCGATGATTTTCTTTACTTTCTGCCACATATGGTTATGAGGAGATGGAAGTGGCAATTCTGTTTTTGCCACTTTTAAGTTGTCTAAACGGCACATGTCATCGTAACTTATGATCACCAACTCCCACTGGCTCTCAGGAATACCTTGAAGCTTATCATACAGCCAAGATACCGTTATCAGGAAAACCTGAGACGAGGATTCCAATCTGTAAAAAAACATTACAGGTTTGGCATTAAGGTCAATCACATTAAAATAATTTTGCTGCATTAGTCATAGTAAATGCCAATGCAAAAAATTAACCTTGAGTCAGCAAATATGAAGATGTCACATAGATGACATAAATGTATTTTTACATTACATGTATGCCATTAGAACTGATGCAAGGATATCAAGTACATGCAGTGTTGCTGCCAGCCATTTTAAACCAGGGGACAATGTGTCCCACTATCGTTTATTTTGGGGCCTTTTTGCACATTTTAGGGACAAAATGTATCATTTATAAATCAAATTTGAATTATTTTATTATAGTTTCACAAACACAATGAAAGCTACCGTGATCACGTCACTATGCTTAACTTCAGGAAATTGCAACAATATACTGTATCTGCCAAAATAAAGCTCGTTCAAACTAACCCAGTGCAGCATTTTAGTTATTTTAATCACAGCTAATGTATAATATATGTAAATATATTAGCCTCAAAATGATCATGCAAAAAAGGTCATCATCAGTAACAGATATTACTTGCAGACTACACCCGTTGAACACCGTTGACTCACTGCGCGGATATATTGGACAATGGGTTCTGTTTTGGGGACATTAGAGAGGTTTAGTTACACGTGATTACGTTCGATCAGTACGCGTAGCGTCTTTGTCACGTGATAACCAGACGTCGCGTACGTGTAGCACAGACGTTCCGAACGTCAAACAACACTTCTACACGTAGTCATAATTACGTGTAGTATTTTTGAGATTTTCTCAATGATTTCCACTAATTTAGACAAGCAAACTCAAAAGGTATCATTGTAGCATCTTTGATATCAGAATATTTCGTAGAGTTTGCAACTGTACAAGGAGTACTTGCCATAATTTCCTTACATGAACGAAATGTTGTAGTCGCATTCCACTTTTTGTCTGACGCCTTCTAAAAGAATTCTCTAAACCACATAAATAACTGTATCAAAGAAAATCGGCCGATTTAAGGTAGTTCGAGGGTACAACGAGCTACTATAAGAGTGGTCCTCACTTATCGAAATTCATGTTTCTTAAAAATTAAATGAATTTTGCATGTTTCTGAGAAAAATATGCAGCAAAATAATCGGGAACGCACAACTAAACCTCTCTATTCACACGTGAGCACGGATACGCGTACGCCACTGCGCGCCGTCAGACGTACAGGTAATTACGTGTAACTAAACCTCTCTATTGCCGCACGGGCACGACGCGTCCTGGCTGGAACAGTACGTGTATACTTATACATTAACAATAGACATGCAATATCGATAGCCATGTGGTGCACTTTTTCCTGAACTGTTTCATTTCACCATGAGTTGCACATTTATATTATTTATTTGAGTGAACTTTCCAAATCATACTTTGATAAAGCAAACTGACTGAGCAAAAATGTATTGTTTCTTGAGTGTTAACAATTGATATTTTCTGTAAATGTTGATAAAATACTAAATTTGTTGCAGTTTTAATACTTTGAAATCTAAGTTTAGTGGAAATCAAGTCATCGTTGATGACACAGTCCCCACTTGTTAATGGGTACTTTGATTACAGGTCCTCAGAGGGGATAGAGTCCTCTTCATTAGGTCTGTGATAAAATTACTTTTGAATAAATTCACTTGATACATGTCTGAGTTGTAGTTCAGGACATGAAAAAATCGTAATAAAATGACCACACGGTGGCCATATTAGATCGTATCACAAAACAAATAAATGTGCATATGTATGACATAGGTCAATGTCCTTGTAGCAAATTTGATTAACGTTGGTTGAGATATGCCTGAGTTATGGCTTGTACATGAAAAAATCATAACAAAATTGCCGAACGGCGGCCATATTGGATCGTATCACAAAACAAATTATTGTGCACATGTATGACATTGGTCGATTTCCTTGTACCAACTTTGAATAAATTCGCTTGATACATGTCTGAGTTATGGTTCTGGACATGAAAAAATGTAATAAAATGGCCACACGGCGGCCATATTGGATTGTATCACAAAAAAAATTAAGGTGCATGTGCATGACATAGGTAAATGTCCTTGTACCAACTTTGAATAAAATAAGTTGAAACATGCCTGAGTTATGGCTCTGTACATGAAAAAATCGTAATAAAATGGCCGCCTGGCAGCCATATTGGATCGTATCACAAAACAAATCAACGTGCATCTGTATGACATATGAAGTAATCTCTGTACCAAGTTTGAATGAAATCGCTCCAGGCATCTCTGAGATATCTGCGTGAACGGACGCACGCACGCACGCACGCACGCACGCACGCACGGACATGACCAAACCTATAAGTCACCCCGGACGGTGTCCGTGGGGACTAACAAACATATCAAATGATCAAAAAGGTTATATGGAACCCTAGTAAGTTAAAGAGAACAGTTAGTTCTTGAGTTGGCATGAACATACAAAAACAGGATAAAATTCTAACCTGTGCAATGTCTTGTAGGAATGTTGTCATTTGTTTTCTACTTACAATGCCACTGCTGTCACTGATTTGATGGAATAAATCTGAAATAGATTCAAATTAATGTAGTTAGATCAGCAGTGACGCTTTCAAATCAACATTATACAAATGTCTCTAGTTTTCTCCATTAATTCATGACAAACTTGAAACTCTGTCATTTATGAATATCCTTACATTTCCATATAAAGAGGAACAAAAATCCAGGCAAATTTCCCTGTTTGTAATCTCCCAGAAAGTATTAAATTAATACTAACTGGAATTACTGGCATCAATGCATGCATAGCGGTGTGTAGTGCTATATAAAATGCCAAGCCAGTCCTATGGCATGAAAAGGCTGATGTTTACTATTATTGCTTAAATATTTTAATACTCTCTTTGACACCTTTGAATGTCTTTATGATTTTAACAAGTGGTAAAACAATGTGTTTCACAAAAGTAAGAACTAATTTATTGTATCCATATTAAACAAGTCATCGTTGATGACACAGTCCCCACTTGTTAATGGGTACTTTGATTACAGGTCCTCAGAGAGGATAGAGTCCTCTTCATTAGGTCTGTGATAAAAATACTTTTGAATAAATTCGCTTGATACATGTCAGAGCTGTAGTTCAGGACATGAAAATATCGTAATAAAATGGCCACATGGCGGCCTTATTGAATCGTATCACAGAACAAATCTATGTGCACATGTATGACAGACATCCAACTTTATGGGTTTGCTAAGAATTAGATATACGTATAATTAATGAGGTACAGTATGAAGAATCATAAGGTCTCCCATCATACCATATATGAAGGGTGTACCACTTTTGGTTACTGAGTTATGGACAAATATGTATATTTGAGGTCAAAGGTCACCGAGGTCACATGACATTTTGTCAAAAAAATTGTAGTGCTAAGTTATCCCTATATACCAAAAATCAGACCTCTAGCTCTATTGGCTTGCTCAAAATTAGAGATGCACATAATTAATGAGGTACAATATGTGGCGTCATAAGCTGTGCCATCATACCATATATGAAGGGTGTACCACTTGTGGTTACTGAGTTATGGACAAATATGTATATTTGAGGTCAAAGGTCACCGAGGTCACATGACATTTTGTCAAAAAAATTGTAGTGCTAAGTTATCCCTATATACCAAAAATCAGACCTCTAGCTCTATTGGCTTGCTCAAAATTAGAGATGCACATAATTAATGAGGTACAATATGTGGCGTCATAAGCTGTGCCATCATACCATACATGAAGGGTGTGGCACTTGTGGTTACTGAGTTATGGACAAATATGTATATTTGAGGTCAAAGGTCACTGAGGTCACGTGACATTTTGAAAAAAAATAGTATTGCTAAGTTATCCCTATATACCAAAAATCAGACCTCTAGTTCTATTGGCTCACTCAAAATTAGATATGCACATAATTAATGAGGTACAATACGTGGCGTCATAAGCTGTCCCATCATACCATATATGAAGGGTGTAGCACTTGTGGTTACCGAGTTATGGACATATATATATATATATATATATATATATATATATATATATATATATATATATATATATATATATATATATATATATATATATATATATATATATATATATATATATATATATATATATATATATATATATATATATGAGGTCCAAAGTCACCAAGGTCACGTTACATTTTGTCAAAATATCTGAGATATCTGCGTGAACGGATTGACTCATGGATGGAATCATGGATGGACATGACCCAATCTATAAGCCCCTGGACTTCATCTGTGGGGACTAAAAATTGTGTCACTGCATCCTTTTTGCAATATGAATACGATGAGAAACTTAATTTATATTTTTCTTGGCCTATGGACTGCCTTTTACATGGGAGTCTATGGAGACTGCCTTATACATGGGAGTCTATGGAGGTGTGAAAACTAAAAAGTCCTCTAACACGGCCAAATTTGATCGCATTGTGAAACAAATCGATGTGCATCTGTATGGGGTAGGGTACTAACCTTGTGCAAAGTTTGAAAGAAATTTACCTGGACATCTCTGAGATATCTGCGTGAACGGACGGACGGACACACGGACGGACGGACACACGCACGGTAAAAAATTGGCCGACTAGCGGGAAATACAGTACTCGTTAAAATAAAGAGCAAAGTTAAAACAAATACAGTAAAATACTAACCGACCAGCGGGAGATAAAACACTTGCAAAGCAGAGAATAAAAAGCGCAGACGTTTCGGGTGCAACCCTTCGTCAGTACTAAAAACTCGCTAGAGAAACGTGAAAACACAAGAAAGAAAAACAGCCAATCAAACAAGGGAACGATCAAACGCACGCACGGACGCACGCACGCACAGACACTAAAAACTCGCTAGAGAAACGTGAAAACACAAGAAAGAAAAACAGCCAATCAAACAAGGGAACGATCAAACGCACGCACGGACACACGCACGGTAAAAAATTGGCCGACTAGCGGGAAATACAGTACAGTACTCGTTAAAATAAAGAGCAAAGTTAAAACAAATACAGTAAAATACTAACCGACCAGCGGGAGATAAAACACTTGCAAAGCAGAGAATAAAAAGCGCAGACGTTTCGGGTGCAACCCTTCGTCAGTACTAAAAACTCGCTAGAGAAACGTGAAAACACAAGAAAGAAAAACAGCCAATCAAACAAGGGAACGATCAAACGCACGCACGGACGCACGCACGCACAGACATGACCAAACCTATAAGTCCCCCCGGACGGTGTCCGTGGGGACTAATAAATACAAAGTGCATACCTTGTCGATGCAGTCGAAATGGATATAATCAGGCATTATTGTTGAATACTTTATTCAAGTCCGGACTAGAATCATTTATCAACAATAACAATGGTCATTACACATGTACTGGCTGTGTTGACAAACAAAGTAATGGACACTTTAAATTAGCACAGCACAAGTATTAGGATGAGAAACTATAGTAGATTTCCAGAACTGAAATACTGAAAAAATAGTCAAAAGTTACAGCTCATGTCCCTTTAATTCTGAATTGATAATAAAATACTGCATCATTTATTCCAGATGATCCATGTACATGTAAAACATAGTCAACCTCTTTAACTAGACCAGCTCTTTAACACTCGAAAGTGAGGCAGGGACAAGAACATAGGGCAGCCAATGATTGAACTTGTTTCGGAACAGTAAATGTTAATGAGACTTGAGGATATATAGGCAGCCAATAAATGAACGCAGATGAGTCATAGGGACACAAGACCTATCAATCATCAACGTGAGCAACGCTGGGGTTTTGGACACAAATTTATGTCCTAAATGTTATACGTCTATTCAATCTTGACCCTAAGTTGGCATATACCACAGAAATTCATAGGTCATTGTACCATAAAGACAATGGTATTGGCCATACTGACTGAAGAGATGGCACGTACATATAGTCGATGGCAAGAAATACCTGACATAGGATAGGATTCAACGTGAACGCTGTTCCGGGAGGTACTGTGACCCCTCCCAATGCTTATCTGATAAAACTTCTGTTATAATACCTTTGCAATCATCTTTCTTTGGGGGATTTCAGCATCTCTCCTGTCAACTATTCTGTTTATAATCCTCCCTCCCCGTGACAATTCACTCATAAGACATGGGGTTTTTGGTGAAATTCAGCCTTGCCGTCACCAGTCTGACAAGCATTACAGATTTTTCATCACATATCATTTTTTCTTTCATTAATTTCATAACTGTGGGAAGAGTTGAATGTCATTTTCACAACTCCACGTCTTCATTTACAATCACATCTCCCTACCAAGTATCACTGTACATGCTGCCGTCCTCAAGCCTTTACTTTTGACAGAAACACAACAAACACAAAGTCAAACAATTCTCTCTACTAAACGAATTTACACCCTACATATATTACATATGGCATGGGAGCATAAAAATGGGCATTCTTTATAGCTGCCAATACTGACAAACTAGTCTCGAATGTCAGACTTCGAACCTGTGTTCCGCTTGAGCCGCAACGCTGCAAACTGCGAGTAACCACAGGTTATAAGGTGTGGCTAGAACCATACGGTCCAAATGAAAGTGCACAATAATTACTTGTTCATGTACAGTATGTAGGTGCAGCACATAAAAATAGCCTTAAAATTCGACTGAATGATTGTGTCATTCATCCAGAAATGTTTCATTGGAAGTAAACTGCGCTGTAAGGACCTTGGACAATACAACTACATGAAATCATCGCTACTCTTCTTTCTGTTACAGTGATAAAATTGAAAAAAAAGTACAAAAATGCTTACTTCCAATTAGTATGGTTTGAAGCATGCCGAAGCAGGAGGTAACTATGACAGATTATCTCGAAGGAAACGATGTTTCCTTGAATTTGCTGACAAGGTATGGCAAATCCCTTGTTTCAAGATTGCTTTGGCACATTGTTAGTTATTGTCAATATTCGACATTTTCTATGGGGTTTATTTTTACCTTTCCTCATTGACAACCTATTCATCAAATTTGCTGGTATTATAGTATATAGGCAAACTGTGGGCATTCCAATGGGAACAAACTGCATGTGCACTACATCTTGCAGATTTGTTTCTATATTCATATGAAGCTGAGTTCATCTAATGTCTCAACAAATCTGGCTGTAAGAGAATTGCAAAATGTTTGAATAACACACAGGTATTGAGATGACCTCCTAAGTTTTGAATAATCCAAACATATCAAATTATCTGAATTGTATTATCCACATGAGTTAGAGATTAGAGAGACAACAGAAAGTGCAGACTTAGCTTGTCTGTTTATCAAAATCATGCTCTGTAAAAGCTACATGGCAAGAGGGATCACTATAGGAAAGAATTGTGAGTAAGGAGTGAGAAAATGACGCTTTCTCGCAATTGGTGAGAATATCTTGACATTCTCACTGCTACCAGTGAGATTTTTTTAATTCTCACTGGTGAGCAGTGAGAAATGCACTCCTTTGTAACAGATTCTCACCGGTGAGGATGGAAATTCTCACCAAGCGCTGTGAGAATGGTAATTTTGATGGTGAGAATCAACCAGACTTGTTGTTCATTGGTGAGAATTGACCAAACACATTGTTCACTGGTGAGAATTAACCAGACTGATTCAAACCAGTGAACAACAAGTCTGGCTGACTCTCAAAAATGGTGAGTCTGGTTGATTCTCACCATAAAACTTACCATTCTCACAGTGCTTGGTGAGAATCTATTTTCTCACCAAGGAGTGCATTTCTCACTGCTCACCGGTGAAAATTTTTGAATTCTCACTGGTGATTACTCACCAATTGCGAGCAAGTGTCACTTTCTCACTCCAGTCTCCCATTTTTTTCCTATAGTGGATGATTTTAATTTTCAAGTTATCACCTTTCCCTGCCTGTCAAGCAACATTCCACATACTACAGCTTGTCGTGTAAATGTTTCACAAAGTTAGATACTGTAGAGCTTGCTAAAACGCCATGCCTCATCAGCATTCAAGGTAGTGATATAGGGTTTCTTGGCTAAAAATTATAAAGATGTGGGGAAGAATAAAAAATTACCTGATAGGAATTCTCTTAATCTAATCGGATGGCCAGCCTTTTCCATTATCAGGCAGTGTTCAACACAGAAAGCCTTTCCATATTCTGGTGTTGCAGTGCACACATCAGGAACAGTGATGCCTAATGCCTTGTCATGCTTTTCCTGGAACAAGCAGTGTTGGAATTGTAGTTTCCAACAACCATCCAAAACATACAATTTTCCACAACCTGTAAACACATAAAAGATAAGACATGCTCCATTCATTATAATACTTTTTGCTGTTTGCAAAAAGTTAGACATTAATATTGAAAACTTTCTGCACCATAATAGGTATCACATGAAAATTATTGCAATCACAAAAAAATATTTAGAGTCTACTTGACATGTTGCTCGACACTACATGGATGTTGTGTTACTGTGTGTTGGTACAACTGACTCTCCCCCATGTTCAAATAGAACAGTCCATTGTTTGCGTATTGAGCATGCTCAGAAAACTCTCTTGGCGGCCATTATGATTTTACATGTGCTCGGTCTGGGAGTACTGTACGTATAGCTGGAAGCTAACAAATGGTAGCAGAGCATTGCAATGGCTCAAAACAGCAGTTATAAGAACCCTCCGGTGTTGGGACCAACAACGGTGTATGAAACATGGAAGAATGAACTCGAAGTGTGGCAACTGATGACCGATCTGCGTAAAGAAAAACAGGCATTGGCAGTAACCTTATCATTGAGTGGACAAGCAAAAGCCAAGGCGCTTGAAATCAAGGCAAGTGAACTTAACTCTGAGGATGGTATGACAAAGCTACTGACAGCTCTTGATAGTTTGTTTCTGAAAGAGACTGTAGACTTAGCCTATGAAGCCTACTCAAACTTCGACTCGTTTCATCGCCCAGAAAACATGCCAATGACAGAATTCATTGTTGAATATGAAAGACGATACAATCGATGTGAGAAGTTTAAAATGAAACTGCCAGATGCTGTCCTGTCATTCAGACTTCTTGATAGTGCTTCTTTGATGCAAAGAGATAGACAACTAGTGCTAACTGCAGCGTCAGATTTGAAATATGAAACAATGAAGTCGGCACTGAAGCGGATTTTCTCCGGTACTGGTCACATGAAAACAGATGGGAGTGAGTCAGATTTTGGCGGGAAAACTGATGGCATCACTATAAAGCAAGAATCAGCATTTGTTACTCAAAAATTCAATGCACCAAGTGGAGAAAAGAGAAAGTTTCCAAAGTTCCAGAGGGGAACGAATCCATTAGATAGAAATGGTAGGAGATCAAGATGCAGAGTTTGTCAATCTGTGTTTCACTGGGCTAAGGACTGCCCACATAAAGATCGTGACAGTGCTTGGGCTGTTGAGGAAGACACAGAGGTAGATGAGACTTGTAATATAACATTAATTACCAGAGATCAGAAAACTGATAATGAAGTTTTGATGGCAGAGGCATATGGGTGTGCAGTAATAGACACTGCATGTACTCGAACAGTTTGCGGACAGAAATGGCTGAATAACTATATGAGTGAGATGAACAGTGAACCAAATACTTCAATGCTAAAGAAAACCAGTAAGAAGACGTTTAAATTCGGAGATGGTGCGAGTATAAAGTCCACAGGCAATGTGATCATCCCTGCTAAGATAGGTGATACTGTATGTAATATTGATACTGAGGTGGTGGATGTAGACATACCACTGTTACTCAGTAAAACATCACTGAAGAGAGCCAAAACTAAACTTGATATTTCTAACGACAGAGCAGAGATGTTTGAAAAGCCTGTCAAACTAGAATTCATTTCGAGCGGACACTACTGTGTTAACATCAAAGGATCAGAACTTTGTAGAGCAAGCTGAAATACTAATGAATCACGAAGATGACTCAGATGAATCAGAGATATTAGTAGTCGATGAAAAATCCAGCGAAGCTGATCAGAAGAAAATACTGACGAAACTTCATCGCCAGTTTGGTCATGCGTCAGCAGAAAAACTCCGTAAACTCCTCGAAAGTGCTGGTACAAAGAATCAGAACATCTTCAACAATCTCACAGACATTGTTGACAAATGTGAAGTGTGCTTCAAGTATGGAAAACAGCCACCAAGGCCAGCTGTAGGTTTTCCATTAGCCAGTGATTTTAATGAGACAGTAGCAGTTGACCTGCATGAGTTGGGAAACAACTTATGGTATTTACACATCATTGATGTATTCAGCAGATTTAGTGCCGGTGCAATTATCACCAGTAAAAGTCCATCTGTATTTGTTCAGAAGTTCATCCAACACTGGATCAGTGTTCATGGGGCACCTCGGAGATTGTTCAGCGACAACGGAGGTGAATTTAATAACAGTGAAGTTCGTGATATGTGTGAGAACTTTAATATTGAGTTCAAGACCACAGCAGCTTACAGTCCATGGAGCAATGGCGTTTTGGAACGTCATAACCAGACACTGACCCAGATTGTAAGGAAAGTGAAAGAAGACAAAGGATTTGATTGGGAGACAACCTTAAATTGGGCATTATCTGCAAAAAACAGCCTGTGTAACATCCACGGATATAGTTCCTACCAGTTGGTTTTTGGAAGAAATCCCAATTTGCCCTCTGTACTGGTTGATGAGCCCCCTGCACTAGAGGGAACCACTACAAGTAACATAGTCGGAAAAAACATAGCATCGTTATATGCCACACGACAAGCATACACACAAGCAGAATGCTCAGAGAGAATAAGAAGAGCCTTAAGAAAACAGATTCGACCAACCACTGAATTTTGCAGAACGGGTGACAAGGTGTACTACAAGCGACCAGGAGTACCAGAATGGAAAGGGCCAGCCACAGTTATAGGTCACGACGGTCCTGTTATATTCGTGAGACACTCAGGTATGGTGGTACGTGTGCATCAGTGCAGATTGAAAAAGGCAATCTGTGAGACAAAACCAGTCACTGGTCACAATTCGACAGACCAGACGGTTGAAAAAGGCAAGTTCCCCCTACCAAACAGTGATTACATGAAAGTGACAGCCTACACTGACTCAGATACAGATGAAGTGGTAGAACAGATGGATAAGACACAAGAGAAAGAAGATACCAAGACAATGAAAATGAATGAAACATGCATAAAAGTGAAACCTGGAGAAATTATAACATACACACATCAACAAACTGGCCAACAGCTAACTGCCAAGGTACTCAGTCGGGCAGGTAAAGCCAGCGGTAAACTCAGGAATTGGTTTAACTTGGAATATACAGAGCCAAGTCAACTGAAAGGAATCCAACAGTCTGTTGACTTGGGTCAAGTGGCAGATTTAAATATAGAAACTGTGGATCCAACTGGCAACGCCTTAGATTCTGACAGTGTTTTGGTGATGGAGAATATATCTTTCGATGAGGCTAAAGCAAAAGAACTACACAGTTGGAAGTCAAATGAAGTTTACGAAGAAATACCTGATGATGGACAGAAATGTATAACCACCAAATGGGTCTGTACACTTAAAAACGCAGACGGAGAAGTAAATACTAAAGCCCGACTAGTTGCCCGTGGATTTGAAGAAGTAGGTAATGAAGAAATTCCGAAAGATTCTCCGACATGTGGAAAGGAATCTTTGCGGCTGATTTTATCTCTTTTCGCACAGAATAATTGGCAGAGTCATTCTATGGATATCAAGACTGCCTTTCTACAGGGACAGCAAGTAGAGAGAAATATATACATTCGTCCGCCCAGGGAAGCCAACTGTACAGGAAAGATTTGGCACCTAAGAAAATGTGTTTATGGGTTAGGAGATGCGTCACTCCATTGGTACAACAAGGTGAAATCTGTTATGCTTGATCTCGGTGCTAACATTTCGAAAGTTGACCCTGCAGTGTTCTTCTGGATGAACAAACAAGGGAAGTTGATGGGTATATTGGCATGCCATGTTGACGACTTCATTTGGGGTGGAACAGATCAATTCGAAATAACAGTAATTGACTCTATGCGTTCAAAGTTTTCCGTCGGGAAAGAGGACAGTTGCGCATTCCAGTATATAGGCATTGGTCTTGTGAGTGATGGAGAGGACATATACCTTCATCAAAACGAGTATGTGAACAACCTTACTACAATCCCAATAAGTAGCATGAGAAGTAAACAGAAGAATGCCCCACTGACTGAAAGCGAAAAAGATATGCTGCGCTCTCGAGTTGGACAAATTTTATGGGTAGCCCACCAGAGCCGACCAGATTTGCTGTTTGATGTGTGCAGTTTATCAGGAAAGATCAAGAATGCAACAGTGGGTGACATTCTTGATGCTAACAAAATAATCAGAAAAGCCAAGTCTGATTCTGTTCCACTGAAATTTCAACATCTGGGGACAGAATTGTCACTTCTGGTATTCAGTGATGCATCACTGGGAAATCTACCATGTGGAGGAAGTCAGGGTGGGTATATAATTCTCCTTATTGGTAAGACAGGAAAGTTTTCTCCAATATGCTGGAATTCAAAAAAGATACGACGTGTGGTCCGAAGTACCCTAGCTGGAGAAACCTTGGCTATGGCTGATGCGGTCGATGCAGGAATATTCATCTCAACGCTGTATGCAGAACTTACTACTGGTAAACCTGATCCGGGTATTCTACCATTAACGTGTGTCACTGATTGCAAATCATTGTATGAGGCTGTGAAGTCAACCAAGCTAGTCAGTGAAAAACGACTACGTATTGAAATCAGATACAGCTGAACACTCACTGTGCATATCAACATTCTTTGGGGATAAAAACAAGAAGTCATGGTTGACATTTCAAATAAAAAAGGTGAAATATATCATCAAAAGATGGCATCACTGAGGCTTTAAATGCATAAATGTGTAAGGAAAAGTTGTGTTAGCAAGGTTTAGCCTGTAATAGGGTAAAAGTTTTGATGTGGTTGACTAATTAAGACTCCATGTTTAATACACATGTAAACAAGTGGCTGTTTGCTTGAACCTCTTGTCAATTTTAAAGCACATATTATGCTTGGAAACTTTGACACAATCTATGAGGGAGTAACTGTCATGAGTATAGCTAGAAATGCTTTTCTGATAAAGTTCAGACTGCCTAAAAAGATTGCGTTGGTCTTATTTGTTTTTCTTCTCAAAAAGTACAATTACCGTATATAACAAACAGCAATGAGGTAAAGTGAAGACTGTCACAAACAGCTTACAACTTACATTTCATATGGATACTTTAGTGACACCATAGCTTTAAATGACGCAACAAAAAATAATAAGTACTGAAAACTAGTAAGTATCTACATATATTTTCTCCACCACAGAACTGCTCGTGCAGTGCGTTCTCACCCCTGACACGTGCATCAAGTATTTTGTAAATTTGCATCTTCTCTGTGTGTTCTGTAAAGAAATTTGCAATAATAATAATAATAATAATAATAATAATAATAATAATAATAATAATAATATACTCACGCCAAACTGCACATCCATTCATGCAAGACATGGTCCGCATAGCACTCTTCAGTTATTTCAACACAATCGTGTATTACTGATTTTGGGTACATCTGAAACCCGTCATCTCGGTTGCCATTACTGTAAGACAGCTTACATCTGCTGCACTTGAAGGTCACTTTTGAGCCAGGCAATGCTGCTTTCACAGTGAAATAAGTGACACGGGTGGGTTGATGAACAGCAGTTAACCCACTCCAACAACTGAGGCAATCAGATGTGGGAGGTGATAAAAATTTTGAATATCCTAAGCTTTCTTTCAAAGACAAATCCGCTAATATGTCATCTAGGGCAATTGTTGTATTTTCCACGAAAGGGCACTGCTCTAATAAATCACAATATTGTTTGATTGCAGCCAACTCAATCCTTACACCAGGGCTGTACTTTTCAAGTGTGGCATTCACTATATTTTTTATGAAAACATCTCGTTTTGAAAACATTTTGGAAAATTTTCCGGGATATGATTCATGGCAGCTTCCAGTCCACAAACGCCTGGAAACGACAACTTTGCTGTCAAAAATGTTGCCAGCACATTTTGATCCAGATGCTTAATTTCTGCCAACAATGGCATATCTTTTAGCTCATCAATACGTCTTTTAGTTCCATCTAAGGTTGATTCGACACGGCTAAAATCAAGACGTTGTTTTTTTTACTTTTGGCATGGTGATATCAACCTGTAATAAAAAATAAAATATAAAACATAGGTTACATATATACCACTGTAAATTAAAGCATATTATTGTTTCCTGTAAATTAGGGCCAGTTACATGATGCAACTCAATGAGCATCTGTGATGTCTCATTTATACTTTGTTGTTACAGTGCTTGATAAGGTCTGGTGATGTTACAATAAGAATGCACATATGTAAAGTTAATTAGTCTGTTTACTTTTTTGCATACTTTATTTGTACAATCACCTGGGACAACCCCTAACATAAGAAATATTCCTAAAACTGCCAGCTAAAAGCCCCTGTCCTCACTAATAAATATATCATAATTACATTTCTAATGCAGGTATTCTCAGGAACTTTGCATAAAAATCAGGAACTGGCAATCCCATGAACTAAAACATTGCAAAAAATTACTTGTCAAATGGCTCAATGAGTTGCCCCTTGTACATGTACCTAAACATTAAGGGTAGCAAAAGGAAACAATTAATGCATATTCATCCATGTCAATACCTACAGTATATATATATATATATATATATATATATATATATATATATATATATATATATATATATATATATATATATATATATATATATATATATATATATATTTATTATATATATATACATATATATATGTATATGTATATGTATATGTATGTATATTTATATATATATGTATATATATATATAATAATCTAGGAACTTGTAGTTGTCACTCTACATGCTGTTGCATGTGCTAAGCAATCATCAGGACTGTGGGTTTGGCGGGAATGGGACTGTTTATATTGTGTTACAGGTGAGTAAGCATTTTTAAATAAGCGGTTGCGGCCAATGGCAGGTCAGTTATTAATGAGGAGGAATTTGCTGCGGTGTCTGCATGTTGAGAAGAATTCTGCTCGTTTGTTGCTGTCTGAGTGAATTATATGGAGTTGCACGCTCACATCCAACACAATACAAACAGTCCCATTCCCGCCAAATCCTCACTCATGATGATTGCTTAGCACATGAAACAGCCTGTAGAGTGACAACTACAAGTTCTTAGATTCTCAGTATTACCGCCCTGCAGAAATGCATTGAGCACTATACTGTGGGTTTGGCGGGAATGGGACTGTTTATATTGTGTTGCAGGTGAGTAAGCATATTCAAATAAGCGGTTGCGGCCAATGGCAGGTCAGTTATTAATGAGGAGGAATTTGCTGCGGTGTCTGCATGTTGAGAGGAATTCTGCTCGTTTGCTGAGGGTTGATTTGCTGTCTGAGTGAATTATATGGAGTTGCATGCTCACATCCAACACAATATAAACAATCCCATTCCCGCCAAATCCTCTCATGATGATTGCTTAGCGCATGAAACAGCCTGTAGAGTGACAAGATTCTCAGTATTACCGCCCTGCAGAAATGCATTGAGCACTATACTTTGCCTGCAAATCCATTTGTCGTGTGTATATATATATATATATATATATATATATATATATATATATATATATATATATATATATATATATATATATATATATATATATATATATATATATATATATATATATATATATTCTATAAAATTCAACCATTGTAATTTTTAGTCTCTCCTGTCATTCATGTACATTTCCAGATTTTTACAGACTTATAACTCTACATTGCTCGTTTTCCGACACAATTCAACCATTGTAATTTTCATGTTCGTACTTCTTATTGTAGAAAACACCTGAAGAAGCTCTAAATTTAGAGCGAAACGTTGTGTTTGAGGTATAATAAATACGTTTGGAACCTAACAACCAGGTTTGGTAGTGTGTTCCAACCCAAGTTTCTTCTATCTTCACCCCACTCCACGCTCCACTGGGGATCACCTGAATTCTACAGTTTTCTTATATATATATATATATATATATATATATATATATATATATATATATATATATATATATATATATATATATATATATATATATATATATATATATATATATATATATTATACATAGAGGTAAAGATACATGTATGTTCATGATATGTATGCCTCTCGTATAGGCTGCATTCACAAACAATGCTGAAAGAGGGAAGGCAATAAAAAAATTCAGATATTCTTTGCAATTGCCCCTATTAAAATTACAGTGCAATCAAGTCTACACTTCAGACTTGCAATAATTTAAAATCTCCCTCAAAGGGATGGAACAAAAATTTGAGAGGGTTGCAATTGTTTTGTGCAAACATTTTTTGAAGGTTCATGAAATTTCACGCATGCCTTTTGGAAGGATCACAATTTTTTTCGCAAATATAAGAATGCAAAATGTGCTTTGTCCATAAATATCACTCATATTATAATAAATGGGACTCTATTGGGCAAACTTACATTTTTTCCAAAACAATGAGATATATATTTTTCTCTACATTTACATGTACAGTACGTGATAATTAATCTAAATGTACTTTACTTGAAATTGAAGGTAAAAGTGAATGTGTGTACAGATTTGATTTTTGGAGTTCACTGATGTTTATTCACTATACATTAAATCTATGAGAAAACTCTTAAGCAAACTTCTCAAATGATAATTGATGTTGTGCTTGATTAGAACAGCAAGGTTACCAGTGCATGTTGGCATTTCACCAAAATGGTTGACTCACTGTACACTGAAGTCCATGAGATAACTATGAATAATTTTTTTACAATACTAAACTAACTACATCTGTGCTTTTATAGATGTTTGACAATTGATAACAATGCACTTGATTCAAATAGGGTGTTTGAAATTGCAGCTGTTTACAACAAAATATGATAATTGATATTGGAATTTTATCCAAAATTATATTTTCACTTATAATGGCAGTCTACAGGTGAACTGCAGTTATTATACATGTACTGACAAAACTTGCTCTCTATCTCTAATGTAAAGTAGATATGTCATTATGTATACATGTTAGTGTTGTTAAATATTGGCTTTAAGCAGTAATAAGTTTCTGGACTAATAACAAGGATAATGCTTTCTCTATTACCAGCCAAGATATAAATGAAGGTAAACATTACAGCTATTGTCCCTTTTGCGATCAAATGAAAAAGTTTGGAAACAGGGTGACTTCCCTCTCCTGTCAGGAATTTGTGTTAAGGGACATTACATGTAGTTGTACCTTTTGGCCGATCAAGTATGTTTTGTTCTGTGTATCCACTGCAGTGTCTTGTTCTATCATGCTAGAATAACAAAATTCTGTGTTACAATAATATGTATATCTATGTGTAAAGACCTTAATTATTGTTTAAATTTGTCATATGTCATTTGTCATAATGTTATTGATGACAAATGAATCCTACTAGTCAAGACTTCAATTCTAAACAAAAACAATGCTGTCTGTACACTTACAGCTTTGCTGGACGTTTCATCACACTTCTGGGAGTAGATCAAGAAACTGCTGTGATACACAGGACAAAATAAACAAGATTGGCCAAATTTTATAGCTTTAAATTGATCACCCAAAACATTTTTCATATCCATCAGAGACATCATTGTTTTGAGTCCCTAAAGTTCCAAAATCCCTTTTAGTGCATGCCCATGCCCCCCAAATCATACCCTTGATATTTTCAAGTCTCCCCCAGTCAATTCCCCCAGAGGTGCTTGTGAATGCAGACTTCCATATTTGCCAAATCAGTTAAAAGTGGTATCTGGCCAATATCAGATTAACTTTCATCCACTTAGCTTGGCATATCCATGGACCTTAGGTTCATGGTACATCATAGGCAGCTTTAGAGGCTTTCAACTCATGCAGGCGAACTGCCAAACTGTCACTGTGTTCTATTGCATCAGTGACAGTTTGGCAGTTATTGGCCTGCACTGAGTCAAAAGCCTGTGAGTCCTATTTACAGAATCAATGTTTTTGGGAACCTTCAAATGTTTTTGTTAAAATGTAACATATACTCAGGACATCACAATTTAATTGCAACCACTTACTGGTAAGAAGACTGGTGCAAGTCCAGTGTGCTGAATGAAGCCTTGCTTCTCCCACCTTCCCATCAACCCTCCCACCCACTAGCATTGCATTGTAATGATTCTTGCCTGTTTTAATCCTGGAATTTACTTCCACTCCCCCCATCTATTTATGCAGATTGGAAACATCGACTTTGTATTTGATAATTCCAACTTGAATTTATACTCAAACTGTGTATTTTCTGATCAAAAGGTGTTTTGCCTTTCTTTTACACTAAATACAGATTTAAGTTAGTTTATTTATTGTATGAGTATACTATTTTAATGCAAAAGTTAAAGGATTTTGAAATGATTTAAAATTATGAGCAGCTACCCTATAATGCCAAAGGTGAACTTCTCTAATCTGCATTGCCACTGCTTTACAACCTTTTTGCACACATTTCCATTGTAACAGTTGCAACTCAGGGCAAGCTTGTGTAAATACGCGGCGATTAGGTAATTAAATTATACAAAAGGTGAACTTCACAAATCTGCAGTGCAAAAGCCAGTGGCAATACAACATTGTGACATTCTTACACTTTGTATACAGGGAGCAGAGATTTCTTGTCAAGGGAAATTTGAAACATTTAAATGTAGTATACTGCCTGCCAGCCTGCTTGGCAACAGCCTGTCTCCTCCCATCTGCACATCCATGGAGGTCATGGAACTACTACCTCCATTGCACATCTAACTCAGCTGCTTTGAGTTAACAGGTTTACAAAGTTTCCATTATGTGCACGTAGTTACCAGATACAAGACCTTTGCATGATGAATGTTAAGTCCATAGTTGATTAGACTCTCTAACAGCCCCTCGCCGGCTACGCCTTCGACCATACTAGCGCCCTCAGCAGTTGAGCCGAGCAAAGCTCGGCTCAGCGAGCCGGCGAATATACCCGGCTGGCTGGGTGAGCCTCGCTTGCTATAAAGACCGTTGAGGGCGCGTCACCATATGGTTGAGGACAGAGCTGCGTAGCGGACGAGGGGCTGTGAGAGAGTCTAATAGTTGATGTACGGGCTATTTATTTCAAACAAATATTTCTTCTTTGTTCTCTGCAAAGTGTGGTTGTTCGCATGCTTATAACAGATTTTAGTTTATCTGTTGTCCTAGTTAAGTTTGTATTGTAGAGAAGGGCTCCAGCGTTCTCCACAGCCAAGAAGTTTGATTTACTTATTCATTCATAACTTAAATTAGCATTTACAATTGTAGATACCGGTAATCTTGGCCCTTATCGTTGTGACATTTTTATATTTTTAATTGTGGTTTTCATAATTTTGAGAGAATCTTCATAAACTATTGCCTAAATGTGAAACTAATGTGCCATCTCCGTTTAATTATATGCCAGACTTCTGGCTGAACCTGGATATATAAAGGTCTTCTGAACTCCAAACAGTATTACCGTATGTATAGTGGACGCAGCCACCTCCATGAGTGGACTTTCAGGCCTTTGTGACCCATGAAGGTTATGCAATAATTTGAAATAAATTAAATATTAAACATGCTATGGAGGTAGGAAGAAATCTCTTCCTGCCTCCATGACTATGCAAACACATGACTTTTTATTCAAATGTAAACACACACCAGTGTAGTACGAAAACGGTACCGTTGGTTGATAAATGAATTTACATACACTAGGTCACATGGGTAACCAGAGAAGTCGGCCAGTTGCGAGCTTGGGCAGTGCCCACCCGGTAAAAACGTAGATAACTGGCCAAGTTCTCCCACCGGCCGACCTCTGTCGTGTTCACGTCTCGTTGTCTACGGTTGAATTGACTACACAAGTGTTTCATCAGTAAACGTAAACACACACTCGGGCTCGCGATACAGCTACACTCTCAGCTCTCCACACTATACCCGGTGCAAACACACATGCCTCTTTAATACGTGTGGAGCGGTCGCATTCAGACATATCATGGAGGTAGTAGATCTAACAACTTTAGCTCGGTGATTGAACCACACTTTTTTGAGAATGGAGATTTGGCCGAGCGGTTATGTATGTTGCTAAGAATCTCCGCTACGTGACTGGATGTCGTGTGTTGTGGGTTCAAACCCCGAAGAAGATACTGTTTTATACTATACATTTGCAGGTTTGTCCCAGTACGAATGCGTATGAAAACTTATGTCACGCGAATCGACCGTGTGTACAGAAACATGACTAGCCCTGCGTACGATGCTGTGTGTTCCGCTACAGCTAATCGCCCCGCTGTAGTGGAACACACAGCATCGTACGCAGGGCTAACACATGACGAGACAATGCAGCCGTTGCAAGTCTATTTTGAATCTAAGTACAATTATTGAGACTCTAGTATACAGGTACTTACGTGGTCGGATTGACTGTGCTCTTCCACTGTTCGACGTTCCGGGCAAGTGCCTGCTTATCGGCTGTTGACGAGCGCGAGCGTATGATACGAATGAGGGAAGGTGATATGACACCGCGTTGACCGTGCGTTTGCTCTAGTGTGTTCTTCCGAACTAAATAAAATTGTTACATTATCTCGCTAAATTCTCAGGTAACCCCAACACGACCAAAGTTGAAAAGTTGTCCATTGCCTTAATTGACCTTAGGTCGACATTCCTAATACATTATTTCTTCATCAACTGTGACAGCAAAACATTTGCTACGAACACGTCCACTTTACACAGGCATATCCTTTCATGGTGAGCAATCAAGTACGCTTTTCTTGGTTTTATTTTGACGATAAATCACAGAAACTGAATGTACAAATGTTACAGAATGCTTTACAGATTATAAACGAACACCTCTGAAGCATTAAACTTTCAATTTTAGCGTTAATTTAGCTCCGCTACACTTCGCTACACTTGTTCTCATTGGCATACAACTTCCCACCTCGCTTCTTGAATTAGATGGCACTTTAGGTAGGGAAAATAGTCAGCTCTTTATTGGGCACTTGTCACAAGCTGCCGGCTAAGGGTCACTAAATTTAACGGCCGACTTTCTAGTCCTCGCCACTTTTAGTGGTAGGCATTGCCAAACACTACAGAGCATATTGGTCACTTTATTCCTGATACAAGACAACATAGCACTACATCCGTTCTATCATGACTTTTTTCACCACTTCTAAGCAGTAAGAGACTTTATTAAGCTTCTATCATCTCGGCCGTAAACTGCCTCGGCGGGAATAATAAAATGCCCTTAGAATCCTACCAGTCCAACGTACATATCACAAGGCATTTCCGTTATTACATTTATGCTGAGTCATTGAATGGTAAATTTTGTATATAAAAGAAAATCAATCTAAATTCATGTTTGCCAGAAATAGATTGTTCCATCTGCGGTAAATGTAGACGCAGAACAAAATTTGTAAATTTTTGTCTTTATTTACTTTTCTGACAGGCGATGGGTAGTACACTACTGCCAAACTCGAAGTCTTCTGCCTGTGCATAACCATTAAAATTGCCGTACTTTAGGTAGGGAATATAGTCAGCTCTTTATTGGGCACTTGTCACAAGCTGCCCGCTAAGAGTCACTAAATTTAACGGCCGACTTTCTAGTCCTCGCCACTTTTAGTGGTCGGCATTGCCAAACACTACCGAGCATATTGGTCACTTTATTCCTGATACAAAACAACAAAGCATTACATCCTTTCTATCATGACTTTTTTGACCACTTCTAAGCAGTAAGAGACTTTATTAAGCTTCTGTCATATCGGCCGTAAACTGCCTCGGGAGAATATTAAAATGCCCTTAGAACCCTGCCAGTCCAACGTACATATCACAAGGCATTTCCGTAATTACGTTTATGCTGAGTCATTGAATGGTAAATTTTGTATAAAAAAGAAAATCAATCTAAATTCATGTTTGCCAGAAATAGATTGTTCCATATGCGGTTAATGTAGACGCAGAATAAAATTTGTACATTTTTCGTCTTTATTTACTTTTCTGACAGGCGATGGGTAGTACTCTACTAGCAAACTCGAAGTCTTCTGCCTGTGTATAACCATTGAAATATCCGTACTTTAGGTAGGGAATATAGTCAGCTCTTTATTGGGCAATTGTCACAAGCTGCCCTCTAAGAGTCAATAGATTTAAAGGCCGACTTTCTAGTCCTCGCCAAATTTAGTGGTCGGCATTGCCAAACACTACCGAGCATATTGGTCACTTTATTTCTGATACAAGACAATATAGCACTACATCCGTTCTATCATGACTTTTTAGGACCACTTATAAGCAGTAAGATACTTTATTAAGCTTCTATCATCTCGGCCGTAAACAGCCTCGGGGAGACTATTAAAATGCCCTTAGAACAATGCCAGTCCAACGTACATATCACAAGGCATTTCCGTTATTACATTTATACTGAGTCATTGAATGCTAAATTTTGTATAAACAAGAAAATCAATCTAAATTCATGTTTGCCAGAAATAGATTGTTCCATCTGTGGTAAATGTAGACGCAGAATAAAATTTGTACATTTTTGTCTTTATTTACTTTTCTGACAGGCGACGGGTAGTACTCTACTGGCAAACTCGAAGTCTTCTGCCTGTGTATAACCCTTAAAATTGCCGTACTTTAGGTAGGGAATATAGTTAGTTCTTCATTGGGCACTTATCACAAGCTGCCCGCTAAGAGTCACTAAATTTAACGGCTGACTTACAAGTCCCCGCCACTTTTAGTGGTCGGCATTGCCAAACACTACCGAGTATATTGGTCACTCTATTCCTGATAAAAGACAACATAGCACAACATCCGTTCTATAATGGCCTTTTTTGACCACTTCTAAGCAGTAAGAGACTTTATTAAGCTTCTATCATCTTGACCGTAAACTGCCTCGGGGAGAATATTAAAATGCCCTTCGAACCCTGCCAGTCCAACGTACATATCCCAAGATATTTCCGTTATAACATTTATGCTGGGACATTGAATGGTAAATTTTGTATAAAAAAGAAAATCAATCTAAATTCATGTTTGCCAGAAATAGATTGTTCCATCTGCGGTAAATGTAGACGCAGAATAAAATTTGTACATTTTTGTCTTTATTTACTTTTCTGACAGGCGATGGGTAGTACTCTACTGGCAAACTCGAAGTCTTCTGCCTGTGCATAACCATTGAAATTGCCGTACTTTAGGTATGGAATATAGTCAGCTCTTTATTGGGCACTTGTCACAAGCTGCCCGCTAAGAGTCACTGAATTTAACGGCCGACATTCTAGTCCTCGCCACTTTTAGTGATCGGCATTGCCAAACACTACCGAGCATATTGGTCACTTTATTCCTGATACAAAACAACATAGCACTACATCCGTTCTATCATGACTTTTTTTGACTACTTCCAAGCAGTATGAGACTTTATAAAGCTTCTGTTATATCGGCCGTAAACTGCCTCGGGGAGAATATTAAAATGCCCTTAGAACCCTGCCAGTCCAACGAACATATAACCTGGCATTTCCGTAATTACGTTTATGCTGAGTCATTGAATGGTAAATTTTGTATAAAAAAGAAAATCAATCTGAATTCATGTTTGCCAGAAATAGATTGTCCCATATGCGGTTAATGAAGATGCAGAATAAAATTTGTACATTGTCTTTATTTACTTTTCTGACAGGCGATGGGTAGTACACTACTGGCAAACTCGAAGTCTTCTGCCTGTGTATAACCATTGACATTGCCGTACTTAAGGTAGGGAATATAGTCAGCTCTTTATTGGGCACTTGTCACAAGCTGCCCTCTAAGAGTCACTAGATTTAACGGCCGACTTTCTAGTCCTCGCCAAATTTAGTGGTCGGCATTGCCAAAAACAACCGAGCATATTGGTCACTTTCTTTCTGATACAAGACAACATAGCACTACATCCGTTCTATCATGACTTTTTTTGACCACTTCTAAGCAGTAAGATACTTTTGTTAAGCTTCTATCATCTCGGCCGTAAACAGCCTCGGGAGAATATTAAAATGCCCTTAGAACAATGCCAGTCCAACGTACATATCACAAGGCATTTCCGTTATTACATTTATGCTGAGTCATTGAATGGTAAATTTTGTATAAAAAAGAAAATCAATCTAAATTCATGTTTGCCAGAAATAGATTGTTCCATCTGCGGTAAATGTAGACGCAGAATACAATTTGTACATTTTTGTTTTTATTTACTTTTCTGACAGGCGATGGGTAGTACTCTACTGGCAAACTCGAAGTCTTCTGCCTGTGTATAACCATTGAAATTGCCGTACTTTAGGTAGGGAATATAGTCAGCTCTTTATTGGCACTTGTCAAAAGCTGCCCGCTAAGAGTCAGTAAATTTAACGGCCGACTTTCCAGTCCCCGCCACTTTTAGTGGTCGGCATTGCCAAACACTCCCGAGCATATTGGTCACTTTATTCCTGATACAAGACAACATAGCACTACATCCGTTCTATCATGACTTTTTTTGACCACTTCTAAGCAGTAAGAGACTTTATTAAGCTTCTATCATCTTGACCGTAAACTGCCTTTGGGAGAATATTAAAATGCCCTTAGAACCCTGCCAGTCCAACGTACATATCACAACGCATTTCCCTTATTAAATTTATGCTGAGTCATTGAATAGTAAATTTTGTATAAAAAAGAAAATCAATCTAAATTCATGTTTGCCAGAAATAGATTGTTCCATCTGCGGTAAATGTAGACGCAGAATAAAATTTGTACATTTTTGTCTTTATTTACTTTTCTCACAGGCGATGGGTAGTACTCTACTGGCAAACTCGAAGTCTTCTGCCTGTGTATAACCATTGAAATAGCCGTACTTTAGGTAGGGAATATAGTCAGTTCTTTATTGGGCACTTGTCACAACCTGCCCGCTAAGAGTCACTAAATTTAGCGGCCGACTTTCTAGTCCTCGCCACTTTTAGTGGTCGGCATTGCCAAACACTACCGAGCATATTGGTCACTTTATTCCTGATACAAGACAACATAGCACTACATCCGTTCTATCATGACTTTTTTTGACTACTTCCAAGCAGTATGAGACTTTATTAAGCTTCTATCATATCGGCTGTAAACTGCCTCGGGAAGAATATTAAAATGCCCTTAGAACCCTGCCAGTCCAACGAACATATCACAAGGCATTTCCGTTATTACATTTATGATGAGTCATTAAATGGTAAATTTTGTATAAAAAAGAAAATGAATCTAAATTCAAATTTGCCAGAAAGAGATTGTTCCATCTGCGGTAAATGTAGACGCAGAATAGAATTTGTACATTTTTGTCTTTATTTACTTTTCTGAAGCGATTGGTAGTACTCTACTGACAAACTCGAAGTCTTCTGCCTGTGTATAACCATTGAAATTGCCGTACTTTAGGTGAGGAATATAGTCAGTTCTTTATTGGGCACTTGTCACAAGCTTCCCGCTAAGAGTCACTAAATTTAAAGGCCGACTTTCTAGTCCTCGCCACCTTTAGTGGTCGGCATTGCCAAACACTACCGAGTATATTGGTCACTCTATTCCCGATACAAGACAACATAGCACTACATCCGTTCTATCATGGCTTTTTGACCACTTCTAAGCAGTGAGAGACTTTATTAAGCTTCTATCATCTCGGAAGTAAACTGCCTCGGGGAGAATATTAAAATGCCCTTACAACCCTGCCAGTCCAACGTACATATCACAAGGCATTTCCGTTATTATATTTATGCTGAGTCATTGAATGGTACATTTTGTATAATAAAGAAAATCAATCTAAATTCATATTTGCCGGAAATAGATTGTTCCATATGCGGTAAATGTAGACGCAGAATAAAATTTGTACATTTTTGTCTTTATTTACTTTTCTGACAGGCGATGGGTAGTACTCTACTGGCAAACTCGAAGTCTTCTGCCTGTGTATAACCATTCAAATTGCCGTACTTTAGGTAGGGAATATAGTCAGCTCTTTATTGGGCAATTGTCACAAGCTGCCCGCTAAGAGTCACTAAATTTTACAGCCGATTTTCTAGTCATCGCCACTTTTAGTTGTTGGCATTGCCAAACACTACACAGCATATTGGTCACTTTATTCCTGATAGAAGACAACATAGCACTACATCCGCTCTATCATGACTTTTTTTGACCACTTCTAAGCAGTAAGAGACTTTATTAAGCTTCTATCATCTCGGCCGTAAACTGCCTCGGGGAGAATATTAAAACGCCCTTAGAACCCTGCCAGTCCAACGTACATATCACAAGGCATTTCCGTTATTACATTTATGCTGAGTCATTGAATGGTAAATTTTGTATGAAAAAGAAAATCAATATAAATTCATGTTTGCCGGAAATAGAGTGCTCCATATGCGGTAAATGTAGACGCAGAAAAAAATTTGTACATTTTTGTCTTTATTTACTTTTTCTGACAGGAGATTGGTAGTGCAGCAGTGGCATACTTGACTGTGTCTGCCTGTACATCACCATTGAAATTGTCTTACTTGAGGTATTTAAGATAGTCAGCTTTTTATTGGGCACTTGTCACAGCTGCCCGCAAAGTGTCACTAAATTTAACCGCCGACTTTCTAGTCCTCGCCACTTTTAGTTGTAGGCGTTGCCAAACACTACCGACCATATTGGTCATTTTATTCCTGATACAAGGCAACATAGCACTACTTCCGTTCTATCATGGCTTTTTTTGACCACTTCTTAGCAGTAAGAGACTTTATAAAGCTTCTATCATCTTGACCTTAAACTGCCTTTGGGAGAATATTAAAATGCCCTTACAACCCTGCCAGTCCAACGTACATATCACAAGGCATTTCCGTTATAACATTTATGCTGAGTCATTGAATGGTACATTTTGTATAATAAAGAAAATCAATCTAAATTCATATTTGCCGGAAATAGATTGTTCCATATGCGGTAAATGTAGACGCAGAATAAAATTTGTACATTTTTGTCTTTATTTACTTTTCTGACAGGCGATGGGTAGTACTCTACTGGCAAACTCGAAGTCTTCTGCCTGTGTATAACCATTGAAATTGCCGTACTTTAGGTAGGGAATATAGTCAGCTCTTTATTGGGCACTTGTAACAAGCTGCCCGCTAAGAGTCACTAAATTTAACGGCCGACTTTCTAGTCCCCGCCACTTTTAGTGGTCGGCATTGCCAAACACTACCGAGCATATTGGTCACTTTATTCCTGATACAAGACAACATAGCACTACATCCGTTCTATCATGACTTTTTTTGACTACTTCCAAGCAGTATGAGACTTTATTAAGCTTCTATCATCTCGGCCGTAAACTGCCTCCGGGAGAATATTAAAATGCCCTTAGAACCCTGCCAGTCCAACGAACATATCACAAGGCATTTCCGTTATTACATTTATGATGAGTCATTAAATGGTAAATTTTGTATAAAAAAAAAATGAATCTAAATTCATGTTTGCCAGAAATAGATTGTTCCATCTGCGGTAAATGTAGACGCAGAATAAAATTTGTACATTTTTGTCTTTATTTACTTTTCTGAAGCGATTGGTAGTACTCTACTGACAAACTCGAAGTCTTCTGCCTGTGTATAACCATTGAAATTGCCGTACTTTAGGTAGGGAATATAGTCAGTTCTTTATTGGGCACTTGTCACAAGCTTCCCGCTAAGAGTCACTAAATTTAAAGGCCGACTTTCTAGTCCTCGCCACCTTTAGTGGTCGGCATTGCCAAACACTACCGAGTATATTGGTCACTCTATTCCCGATACAAGACAACATAGCACTACATCCGTTCTATCATGGCTTTTTTTGACCACTTCTAAGCAGTAAGAGACTTTATTAAGCTTCTATCATCTCGGAACGTAAACTGCCTCGGGGAGAATATTAAAATGCCCTTAGAACCCTGCCAGTCCAACGTACATATCACAAGGCATTTCCGTTATTACATTTATGCTGAGTCATTGAATGGTAAATTTTGTATAAAAAAGAAAATCAATCTAAATTCATATTTGCCAGAAATAGATTGTTCCATATGCGGTAAATGTAGACGCAGAATAAAATTTGTACATTTTTGTCTTTATTTACTTTTCTGACAGTCGATGGGTAGTACTCTACTGGCAAACTCGAAGTCTTCTGCCTGTGTATAACCATTGAAATTGCCGTACTTTAGGTAGGGAGTATAGTCAGCTCTTTATTGGGCACTTGTCACAAGCTGCCCGCTAAGAGTCACTAAATTTTACAGCCGATTTTCTAGTCCTCGCCACTTTTAGTGGTTGGCATTGCCAAACACTACACAGCATATTGGTCACTTTATTCCTGATACAAGACAACATAGCACTACATCCGTTCTATCATGACTTTTTTTGACCACTTCTAAGCAGTAAGAGACTTTATTAAGTTTCTATCATCTCGGCCGTAAACTGCCTCGGGGAGAATATTAAAACGCCCTTAGAACCCTGCCAGTCCAACGTACATATCACAAGGCATTTCCGTTATTACATTTATGCTGAGTCATGGAATGGTAAATTTTGTATGAAAAAGAAAATCAATATAAATTCATGTTTGCCGCAAATAGAGTGCTCCATATGCGGTAAATGTAGACGCAGAAAAAAATTTGTACATTTTTGTCTTTATTTACTTTTTTGACGGGAGATTGGTAGTGCTGCAGTGGCATACTTGACTGTGTCTGCCTGTACATCACCATTGAAATTGTCTTACTTGAGGTATTTAAGATAGTCAGCTTTTTATTGGGCACTTGTCACAAGCTGCCCGCTAAGAGTCACTAAATTTAAAGGCCGACTTTCTAGTCCTCGCCACCTTTAGTGGTCGGCATTGCCAAACACTACCGAGTATATTGGTCACTCTATTCCCGATACAAGACAACATAGCACTACATCCGTTCTATCATGGCTTTTTTTGACCACTTCTAAGCAGTAAGAGACTTTATTAAGCTTCTATCATCTCGGAAGTAAACTGCCTCGGGGAGAATATTAAAATGCCCTTACAACCCTGCCAGTCCAACGTACATATCACAAGGCATTTCCGTTATAACATTTATGCTGAGTCATTGAATGGTACATTTTGTATAATAAAGAAAATCAATCTAAATTCATATTTGCCGGAAATAGATTGTTCCATATGCGGTAAATGTAGACGCAGAATAAAATTTGTACATTTTTGTCTTTATTTACTTTTCTGACAGGCGATGGGTAGTACTCTACTGGCAAACTCGAAGTCTTCTGCCTTGTATAACCATTGAAATTGCCGTACTTTAGGTAGGGAATATAGTCAGCTCTTTATTGGGCACTTGTCACAAGCTGCCCGCTAAGAGTCACTAAATTTAACAGCCGACTTTCTAGTCCTCGCCACTTTTAGTGGTCGGCATTGCCAAACACTACCGAGCATATTGGTCACTTTATTCCTGATACAAGACAACATAGCACTACATCCGTTCTATCATGACTTTTTTTGACCACTTCTAAGCAGTAAGAGACTTTATTAAGCTTCTATCATCTCGGCCGTAAACTGCCTCGGGGAGAATATTAAAATGCCCTTAGAACCCTGCCAGTCCAACGTACATATCACAAGGCATTTCCGTTATTACATTTATGCTGAGTCATTGAATGGTAAATTTTGTATAAAAAAGAAAATCAATCTAAATTCATGTTTGCCAGAAATAGATTGTTCCATCTGCGGTAAATGTAGACGCAGAATAAAATTTGTACATTTTTGTCTTTATTTACTTTTCTGACGGGATATTGGCAGTACTGCAGTGGCATACTTGACGGTGTCTGCCTGTATATCACCATTGAAATTGTCTTACTTGAGGTACTTAATATAGTCAGCTTTTTATTGCGCACTTGTCACAGGCTGCCCGCTAAGAGTCACTAATTTTAACGGCCGACTTTCTAGTCCTCGCCACTTTTAGTTGTCGGCATTGCCAAACACTACCGAGTATATTGGTCACTTTATTCCTGATACAAGACAACATAGCACTACATCCGTTCTATCATGACTTTTTTTGACCACTTCTAAGCAGTAAGAGACTTTATTAAGCTTCTATCATCTCGGCCGTACCTTACCTCGGGGAGAATATTAAAATGCCCTTAGAACCCTGCCAGTCCAACGTACATATCACAAGGCATTTCCGTTATTACATTTATGCTGAGTCATTGAATGGTAAATTTTGTATAAAAAAGAAAATCAATCTAAATTCATGTTTGCCAGAAATAGATTGTTCCATCTGCGGTACATGTAGACGCAGAATAAAATTTCTACCTCGAGGAGAATATTAAAATGCCCTTAGAACCCTGCCAGTCCAACGTACATATCACAAGGCATTTCCATTATAACATTTATGCTGAGTCATTGAATGGTAAATTTTGTATAAAAAAGAAAATCAATCTAAATTCATGTTTGCCAGAAATAGATTGTTCCATCTGCGATAAATGTAGACGCAGAATAAAATTTGTACATTTTCATCTTTATTTACTTTTTTGACGGGAGATTGGTAGTACTCTACTTGCAAACACGAAGTCTTCTGCCTGTGTATAACCATTGAAATTGCCGTACTTTAGGTAGGGAATATAGTCAGCTCTTTATTGGGCACTTTTCACAAGCAGCCCGCTAAGAGTCACTAAATTTAACGGTCGACTTTCTAGTCCTCGCCACTTTTAGTGGTCGGCATTGCCAAACACTACCAAGCATATTGGTCACTTGATTCCTGATACAAGACAACATAGCACTACATGTACATCCGTTCTATCATGACTTTTTCGACCACTTCTAAGCAGTAAGAAACTTTATTAAGCTTCTATCATCTCGGCCGTAAACTGCCACGGGGAGAATATTAAAATGCCCTTGGAACCCTGCCAGTCCAACGTACATATCACAAGGTATTTCCGTTATTACATTTATGCTCACTCATTGAATGGTAAATTTTGTATAAAAAAGAAAATCAATCTAATTTCGTGTTTGCCAGAAATAGATTGTTCCATCTGCGGTAAATGTAGATGCAGAATAAAATTTGTACATTTTTGTCTTTATTTACTTTTCTGACAGGCGATGGGTAGTACTCTACTGGCAAACGCGAAGTCTTCTGCCAATGTATAACCATTGAAATTGCCGTACTTTACGTAGGGAATATATTTAGGTCTTTATTGGGCTCTTGTCACCAGTTGCCTGCTAAGAGCCACTAAATTTAACGGCCGACTTTCTAGTCCTCGCCACTTTTAGTGGTTGGCATTGCCAAACACTACACAGCATATTGGTCACTTTATTCCTGATAGAAGACAACATAGCACTACATCCGTTCTATCATGACTTTTTTTGACCACTTCTAAGCAGTAAGAGACTTTATTAAGTTTCTATCATCTCGGCCGTAAACTGCCTCGGGGAGAATATTAAAACGCCCTTAGAACCCTGCCAGTCCAACGTACATATCACAAGGCATTTCCGTTATTACATTTATGCTGAGTCATGGAATGGTAAATTTTGTATAAAAAAGAAAATCAATATAAATTCATGTTTGCCAGAAATAGATTGTTCCATATGCGGTAAATGTAGACGCAGAATAAAATTTGTACATTTTTGTCTTTATTTACTTTTTTGACGGGAGATTGGTAGTACTGCAGTGGCATACTTGACTGTGTCTGCCTGTACATCACCATTGAAATTGTCTTACTTGAGGTATTTAAGATAGTCAGCTTTTTATTGGGCACTTGTCACAGGCTGCCCGCTAAGTGTCACTAAATTTAACCGCCGACTTTCTAGTCCTCGCCACTTTTAGTTGTAGGCGTTGCCAAACACTACCGACCATATTGGTCATTTTATTCCTGATACAAGGCAACATAGCACTACATCCGTTCTATCATGATTTTTTTTGACCACTTCTAAGCAGTAAGAGACTTTATTAAGCTTCTATCATCTTGACCGTAAACTGCCTCGGGGAGAATATTAAAATGCCCTTAGAACCCTGCCAGTCCAACGTACATATCACAACGCATTTCCGTTATTACATTTATGCTGAGTCATTGAATGGTAAATTTTGTATAAAAAAGAAAATCAATCTAAATTCATGTTTGCCAGAAATAGATTGTTCCATCTGCGGTAAATGTAGACGCAGAATAAAATTTGTACATTTTTGTCTTTATTTACTTTTCTGACAGGCGATGGGTAGTACTCTACTTGCAAACTCGAAGTCTTCTGCCTGTGTATAACCATTGAAATTGCCGTACTTTAGGTAGGGAATATAGTCAGCTCTTTATTGGGCACTTGTCACAAGCTGCCCGCTAAGAGTCACTAAATTTAACGGCCGACTTTCAAGTCCTCGCCACTTTTAGTGGTCGGCATTGCCAAACACTACCAAGCATATTGGTCACTTTATTCCTGATACAAGACAACATAGCACTACATACATCCGTTCTATCATGACTTTTTTGACCACTTCTAAGCAGTAAGAGACTTTATTAAGCTTCTATCATTTCGGCCGTAAACTGCCACGGGAGAATATTAAAACGCCCTTAGAACCCTGCCAGTCCAACGTACATATCACAAGGCATTTCCGTTATTACATTTATGCTGAGTCATTGAACGGTAAATTTTGTATAATAAAGAAAATCAATCTAAATTCATGTTTGCCTGAAATAGATTGTTCCATATGCGGTAAATGTAGACGCAGAATAAAATTTGTACATTTTTGTCTTTATTTACTTTTCTGACAGGCGATTGGTAGTACTCTACTGGCAAACTCGAAGTCTTTTGCTTATGTATAATCATTGAAATTGCCGTACTTTAGGTAGGGAGTATACTCATCTCTTTATTGGGCACTTGTCACAAGCTGCCCGCTAAGAGTCATTAAATTTAACGGCCGACTTTCTAGTCCTCGCCACTTTTAGTGGTCGGCATTCCTAAACACTACCAAGCATATTGGTCACTTTATTCCTGATACAAGACAACATAGCACTAGATACGTTGTATCACAACTTTTTTGACCACTTCTAAGCAGTAAGAGACTTTATTAAGCTTCTATCATCTCGGCCGTAAACTGCCTCGGGGAGAATATTAAAACGCCCTTAGAACCCTGCCAGTCCAACGTACATATCACAAGGCATTTCCGTTATTACATTTATGCTGAGTCATTGAATGGTAAATTTTGTATAAACAAGAAAATCAATCTAAATTCATGTTTGCCAGAAATAGATTGTTCCATCTCCGGTAAATGTAGACGCAGAATAAAATTTGTACATTTTTGTCTTTATTTACTTTTCTGACAGGCGATGGGTAGTACTCTACTGGCAAACTCGAAGTCTTCTGCCTGTGTATAACCATTGAAATTGCCGTACTTTAGGTATAGTCAGCTCTTTATTGGGCACTTGTCATAAGCTGCCCGCTAAGAGTCACTAAATTTAATAGCCGACTTTCTAGTTCTCGCCACTTTTAGTGGTCGGCATTGCCAAACACTACCGAGCATATTGGTCACTGTATTCCTGATACAAGACAACATAGCACTACATCAGTTCTATCGTGACTTTTTTTGACCACTTCTAAGCAGTAAGAGACTTTATTAAGCTTCTATCATCTCGGCCGTAAACTGCCTCGGGGAGAATATTAAAACGCCCTTAGAACCCTGCCAGTCCAACGTACATATCACAAGGCATTTCCGTTATTACATTTATGCTGAGTCATTGAATGGTAAATTTTGTATAAACAAGAAAATTAATCTAAATTCATGTTTGCCGGAAATAGAGTGCTCCATATGATGTAAATGTAGACGCAGAATAAAATTTCTACATTTTTGTCTTTATTTACTTTTTTGACAGGAGATTGATAGTACTGCAGTGGCATACTTGACTGTGTCTGCCTGTATATCACCATTGAAATTGTCTTACTTGAGGTACTTAAGATAGTCAGCTTTTTAATGGGCACTTGTCACAGGCAGCCCGCTAAGTGTCACTAAATTTAACGGCCGACTTTCTAGTCCTCGCCACTTTTAGTGGTCGGCATTGCCAAACACTACCGAGCATATTGGTCACTTTATTCCTGATACAAGACAACATAGCACTACATCCGTTCTATCATGACTTTTTTTGACCACTTCTAAGCAGTAAGAGACTTTATTAAGCTTCTATCATCTCGGCCGTAAACTGCATCGGGGAGAATATTAAAATGCCCTTAGAACCCTGCCAGTCCAACGTACATATCACAAGGCATTTCCGTTATTACATTTATGCTGAGTCATTGAATGGTAAATTTTGTATAAAAAAGAAAATCAATCTAAATTCATGTTTGCCAGAAATAGATTGTTCCATCTGCGGTAAATGTAGACGCAGAATAAAATTTGTACATTTTTGTCTTTATTTACTTTTCTGACAGGCGATGGGTAGTACTCTACTGACAAACTCGAAGTCTTCTGCCTGTGTATAACCATTGAAATTGCCGTACTTTAGGTAGGGAATATAATCAGCTCTTTATTGGGCACTTGTCACAAGCTGCCCGATAAGAGTCACTAACTTTAACGGCCGACTTTCAAGTCCTCGCAACTTTCAGTGGTCGGCATTGCCAAACACTACCAAGCATATTGGTCACTTGATTCCTGATACAAGACAACATAGCACTACATGTACATCCGTTCTATCATGACTTTTTCGACCACTTCTAAGCAGTAAGAAACTTTATTAAGCTTCTATCATCTCGGCCGTAAACTGCCTCGGGGAGAATATTAAAATGCCCTTGGAACCCTGCCAGTCCAACGTACATATCACAAGGTATTTCCGTTATTACATTTATGCTCACTCATTGAATGGTAAATTTTGTATTAAAAAGAAAATCAATCTAATTTCGTGTTTGCCAGAAATAGATTGTTCCATCTGCGGTAAATGTAGATGCAGAATAAAATTTGTACATTTTTGTCTTTATTTACTTTTCTGACAGGCGATGGGTAGTACTCTACTGGCAAACGCGAAGTCTTCTGCCAATGTATAACCATTGAAATTGCCGTACTTTACGTAGGGAATATATTTATTGCTCTTTATTGGGCACTTGTCACAGGCTGCCCGCTAAGAGCCACTAAATTTAACGGCCGACTTTCTAGTCCTCGCCACTTTTAGTGGTTGGCATTGCCAAACACTACCGAGCATATTGGTCACTTTATTCCTGATACAAGACAACATAGCACTACATCCGTTCTATCATGACTTTTTTTGACCACTTCTAAGCAGTAAGAGACTTTATTAAGTTTCTATCATCTCGGCCGTAAACTGCCTCGGGGAGAATATTAAAACGCCCTTAGAACCCTGCCAGTCCAACGTACATATCACAAGGCATTTCCGTTATTACATTTATGCTGAGTCATTGAATGGTAAATTTTGTATGAAAAAGAAAATCAATATAAATTCATGTTTGCCGGAAATAGAGTGCTCCATATGCGGTAAATGTAGACGCAGAAAAAAATTTGTACATTTTTGTCTTTATTTACTTTTTTGACGGGAGATTGGTAGTACTGCAGTGGCATACTTGACTGTGTCTGCCTGTACATCACCATTGAAATTGTCTTACTTGAGGTATTTAAGATAGTCAGCTTTTTATTGGGCACTTGTCACAGGCTGCCCGCTAAGAGTCACTAAATTTAACCGCCGACTTTCTAGTCCTCGCCACTTTTAGTGGTAGGCATTGCCAAACACTACCGACCATATTGGTCACTTTATTCCTGATACAAGACAACATAGCACTACATCCGTTCTATCATGACTTTTTTTGACCACTTCTAAGCAGTAAGAGACTTTATTAAGCTTCTATCATCTCGACCGTAAACTGCCTCGGGGAGAATATTAAAATGCCCTTAGAACCCTGCCAGTCCAACGTACATATCACAAGGCATTTCCGTTATTACATTTATGCTGAGTCATTGAATAGTAAATTTTGTAAAAAAAAGAAAATCAATCTAAATTCATGTTTGCCAGAAATAGATTGTTCCATCTGCGGTAAATGTAGACGCAGAATATAATTTGTACATTTTTGTCTTTATTTACTTTTCTGACAGGCGATGGGTAGTACTCTACTGGCAAACTCGAAGTCTTCTGCCTGTGTATAACCATTGAAATTGCCGTACTTTAGGTAGGGAATATAGTCAGCTCTTTATTGGGCACTTGTCACAAGCTGCCCGCTAAGAGTCACTAAATTTAACTGCCGACTTTCTAGTCCTCGCCACCTTTAGTGGTCGGCATTGCCAAACACTTCCGAGTATATTGGTCACTCTATTCCTGATACAAGACAACATAGCACTACATCCGTTCTATCATGACTTTTTTTGACCACTTCTAAGCAGTAAGAGACTTTATTAAGCTTCTATCATCTCGGCCGTAAACTGCCTCGGGCAGAATATTAAAACGCCCTTAGAACCCTGCCAGTCCAACGTACATATCACAAGGCATTTCCGTTATTACATTTATGCTGAGTCATTGAATGGTAAATTTTGTATAAAAAAAAAATCAATCTAAATTCATGTTTGCCAGAAATAGATTGTTCCATATGCTGTAAATGTAGACGCAGAATAAAATTTGTACATTTTTGTCTTTATTTACTTTTTTGACGGGAGATTGGTAGTACTGCAGTGGCATACTTGACGGTGTCTGCCTGTATATAACCATTGAAATTGCCGTACTTGAGGTACTTAATATAGTCAGCTTTTTATTGGGCACTTGTCACAAGCTGCCCGCTAAGAGTCACTAAATTTAACGGCCGACTTTCTAGTCCTCGCCACTTTTAGTGGTCGGCATTGCCAAACACTACCGAGCATATTGGTCACTTTATTCCTGATACAAGACAACATAGCACTACATCCGTTCTATCATGACTTTTTTTGACACTTCTAAGCAGTAAGAGACTTTATTAAGCTTCTATCATCTCGGCCGTAAACAGCATCGGGGAGAATATTAAAATGCCCTTAGAACCCTGCCAGTCCAACGTACATATCACAAGGCATTTCCGTTATTACATTTATGCTGAGTCATTGAATGGTAAATTTTGTATAAAAAAGAAAATCAATCTAAATTCAAATTTGCCAGAAATAGATTGTTCCATCTGCGGTAAATGTAGACGCAGAATAAAATTTGTACATTTTTGTCTTTATTTACTTTTCTGACAGGCGATGGGTAGTACTCTACTGGCAAACTCGAAGTCTTCTGCCAGTGTATAACCATTGAAATTGCCGTACTTTAGGTAGGGAATATAATCAGCTCTTTATTGGGCACTTGTCACAAGCTGCCCGCTAAGAGTCACTAACTTTAACGGCCGACTTTCAAGTCCTCGCAACTTTTAGTGGTCGGCATTGCCAAACACTACCAAGCATATTGGTCACTTGATTCCTGATACAAGACAACATAGCACTACATACATCCGTTCTATCATGACTTTTTTGACCACTTCTAAGCAGTAAGAAACTTTATTAAGCTTCTATCATCTCGGCCGTAAACTGCCACGGGGAGAATATTAAAATGCCCTTAGAACCCTGCCAGTCCAACGTACATATCACAAGGCATTTCCGTTATTACATTTATGCTGAGTCATTGAATGGTAAATTTTGTATAAAAAAGAAAATCAATCTAAATTCATGTTTGCCAGAAATAGATTGTTCCATCTGCGGTAAATGTAGACGCAGAATAAAATTTGTACATTTTTGTCTTTATTTACTTTTCTGACAGGCGATGGGTAGTACTCTACTGGCAAACTCGAAGTCTTCTGCCTGTGTATAACCATTGAAATTGCCGTACTTTAGGTAGGGAATATAGTCAGGTCTTTATTGGGCACTTGTCACAAGCTGCCCGCTAAGAGTCACTAAATTTAACGGCCGACTTTCTAGTCCTCGCCACTTTTAGTGGTTGGCATTGCCAAACACTACCGAGCATATTGGTCACTTTATTCCTGATACAAGACAACATAGCACTACATCCGTTCTATCATGACTTTTTTTGACCACTTCTAAGCAGTAAGAGACTTTATTAAGCTTCTATCATCTCGGCCGTAAACTGCCTCGGGGAGAATATTAAAATGCCCTTAGAACCCTGCCAGTCCAACGTACATATCACAAGGCATTTCCGTTATTACATTTATGCTGAGTCATTGAATGGTAAATTTTGTATAAAAAAGAAAATCAATATAAATTCATGTTTGCCAGAAATAGATTGCTCCATCTGCGGTAAATGTAGACGCAGAATAAAATTTGTACATTTTTGTCTTTATTTACTTTTCTGACAGGCGATTGGTAGTACTCACTGGCATACTTGAAGTGTCTGCCTGTATATAACCATTGAAATTGCCGTACTTTAGGTATTAATATAGTCAGCTTCTTTATTGGGCACTTGTCACAGGCTGCCCGCTAAGGTCACTAAATTTAACGCCGACTTTCTAGTCCTCGCCACTTTTAGTTGGTCGGCATTGCCAAACACTACCGAGCATATTGGTCACTTTATTCCTGATACAAGACAACATAGCACTACATCCGTTCTATCATGACTTTTTTTGACCACTTCTAAGCAGTAAGAGACTTTATTAAGCTTCTATCATCTCGGCCGTAAACTGCCTCGGGGAGAATATTAAAATGCCCTTAGAACCCTGCCAGTCCAACGTACATATCACAAGGCATTTCCGTTATTACATTTATGCTGAGTCATTGAATGGTAAATTTTGTATAAAAAAGAAAATCAATCTAAATTCATGTTTGCCAGAAATAGTTGTTCCATCTGCGGTAAATGTAGACGCAGAATATAATCTGTACATTTTTGTCTTTATTTACTTTTCTGACAGGCGATGGGTAGTACTCTACTGGCAAACTCGAAGTCTTCTGCCTGTGTATAACCCTTGAAATTGCCGTACTTTAGGTAGGGAATATAGTCAGTTCTTTATTGGGCACTTGTCACAAGCTGCCCGCTAAGAGTCACTAAATTTAAAGGCCGACTTTCTAGTCCTCGCCACCTTTAGTGGTCGGCATTGCCAAACACTACCGAGTATATTGGTCACTCTATTCCCAATACAAGACAACATAGCACTACATCCGTTCTATCATGACTTTTTTTGACCACTTCTAAGCAGTAAGAGACTTTATTAAGCTTCTATCATCTCGGCCGTAAACTGCCTCGGGAGAATATTAAAATGCCCTTAGAACCCTGCCAGTCCAACGTACATATCACAAGGCATTTCCGTTATTACATTTATGCTGAGTCATTGAATGGTAAATTTTGTATAAAAAAGAAAATCAATCTAAATTCATGTTTGCCAGAAATAGATTGTTCCATCTGCGGTAAATGTAGACGCAGAATAAAATTTGTACATTTTTGTCTTTATTTACTTTTCTGACAGGCGATGGGTAGTACTCTACTGGCAAACTCGAAGTCTTCTGCCTGTGTATAACCATTGAAATAGTCGTACTTTAGGTAGGGAATATAGTCAGCTCTTTATTGGGCACTTGTCACAAGCTGACCGCTAAGAGTCACTAAATTTAACGGCCGACTTTCTAGTCCTCGCCACTTTTAGTGGTCGGCATTGCCAAACACTACCGAGCATATTGGTCACTTTATTCCTGATACAAGACAACATAGCACTACATCCGTTCTATCATGACTTTTTTTGACCACTTCTAAGCAGTAAGAGACTTTATTAAGCTTCTATCATCTCGGCCGTAAACTGCCTCTGGGAGAATATTAAAATGCCCTTAGAACCCTGCCAGTCCAACGAACATATCACAAGGCATTTCCGTTATTACCTTTATGATGAGTCATTAAATGGTAAATTTTGTATAAAAAAGAAAATCAATCTAAATTCATGTTTGCCAGAAATAGATTGTTCCATCTGCGGTATATGTAGACGCAGAATAAAATTTGTACATTTTTGTCTTTATTTACTTTTCTGACAGGCGATGGGTAGTACTCTACTGGCAAACTCGAAGTCTTCTGCCTGTGTATAACCATTGAAATTGCCGTACTTTAGGTAGGGAATATAGTCAGCTCTTTATTGGGCACTTGTCACAAGCTGCCCGCTAAGAGTCACTAAATTTAAAGGCCGACTTTCTAGTCCTCGCCACTTTTAGTGGTCGGCATTGCCAAACACTACCGAGCATATTGGTCACTTTATTCCTGATACAAGACAACATAGCACTACATCCGTTCTATCATGACTTTTTTGACCACTTCTAAGCAGTAAGAGACTTTATTAAGCTTCTATCATCTCGGAGTAAACTGCCTCGGGGAGAATATTAAAATGCCCTTAGAACCCTGCCAGTCCAACGTACATATCACAAGGCATTTCCGTTATTACATTTATGCTGAGTCATTGAATGGTAAATTTTGTATAATAAAGAAAATCAATCTAAATTCATATTTGCCAGAAATAGATTGTTCCATCTGCGGTAAATGTAGACGCAGAATAAAATTTGTACATTTTTGTCTTTATTTACTTTTCTGACAGGCGATGGGTAGTACTCTACTGGCAAACTCGAAGTCCTCTGCCTGTGTATAACCATTGAAATTGCCGTACTTTAGGTAGGGAATATAGTCAGCTCTTTATTGGGCACTTGTCACAAGCTGCCCGCTAAGAGTCACTAAATTTAACGGCCGACTTTCTAGTCCTCGCCACTTTTAGTGGTCGGCATTGCCAAACACTACCGAGCATATTGGTCACTTTATTCCTGATACAAGACAACATAGCACTACATCCGTTCTATCATGACTTTTTTTGACCACTTCTAAGCAGTAAGAGACTTTATTAAGCTTCTATCATCTCGGCCGTACACTACCTCGGGGAGAATATTAAAATGCCCTTAGAACCCTGCCAGTCCAACGTACATATCACAAGGCATTTCCGTTATTACATTTATGCTGAGTCATTGAATGGTAAATTTTGTATAAAAAAGAAAATCAATCTAAATTCATGTTTGCCAGAAATAGATTGTTCCATCTGCGGTAAATGTAGACGCAGAATAAAATTTCTACCTCGAGGAGAATATTAAATCGCTTAGAACCCTGCCAGTCCAACGTAAATATCACAAGGCATTTCCATTATAACATTTATGCTGAGTCATTGAATGGTAAATTTTGTATAAAAAAGAAAATCACTCTAAATTCATGTTTGCCAGAAATAGATTGTTCCATCTGCGATAAATGTAGACGCAGAATAAAATTTGTACATTTTCATCTTTATTTACTTTTTTGACGGGAGATTGGTAGTACTCTACTTGCAAACACGAAGTCTTCTGCCTGTGTATAACCATTGAAATTGCCGTACTTTAGGTAGGGAATATAGTCAGCTCTTTATTGGGCACTTTTCACAGGCAGCCCGCTAAGAGTCACTAAATTTAATGGTCGACTTTCAAGTCCTCGCCACTTTTAGTGGTCGGCATTGCCAAACACTACAGAGCATATTGGTCACTTTATTCCTGATACAAGACAACATAGCACTACATCCGTTGTATCATGACTTTTTTGACCACTTCTAAACAGTAAGAGACTTTATTAAGCTTCTATCGTATCGGCTGTAAACTGCCTCGGGGAGAATATTAAAATGCCCTTAGAACCCTGCCAGTCCAACGTACATATCACAAGGCATTTCCGTTATTACATTTATGCTGAGTCATTGAATGGTAAATTTTGTATAAAAAAGAAAATCAATCTAAATTCATGTTTGCCAGAAATAGATTGTTCCATCTGCGATAAATGTAGACGCAGAATAAAATTTGTACATTTTTGTCTTTATTTACTTTTTTGACAGGCGATGGTAGTACTGCTACTGGCATACTTGACTATGTCTGCCTGTATATCACCATTGAAATTGTCTTACTTGCGGTACTTCAGATAGTCAGCTTTTTATTGGGCACTTGTCACAGGCTGCCCGCTAAGAGTCACTAAATGTAACGGCCGACTTTCTAGTCCTGACCACTTTTAGTTGTTGGCATTGCCAAACACTACCGAGCATATTGGTCACTTTATTCCTGATACAAGACAACATAGCACTACATCCGTTGTATCATGACTTTTTTTGACCACTTCTAAGCAGTAAGAGACTTTATTAAGCTTCTATCATCACGGCCGTAAACTGCCTCGGGGAGAATATTAAAATGCCCTTAGAACCCTGCCAGTCCAACGTACATATCACAAGGCATTTCCGTTATTACATTTATGCTGAGTCATTGAATGGTAAATTTTGTATAAAAAAGAAAATCAATCTATATTCATGTTTGCCAGAAATAGATTGTTCCATCTGCGATAAATGTAGACGCAGAATAAAATTTGTACATTTTCATCTTTATTTACTTTTTTGACGGGAGATTGGTAGTACTGCAGTGGCATACTTGACTATGTCTGCCTGTATATCACCATTGAAATTGTCTTACTTGCGGTACTTAAGATAGTCAGCTTTTTATTGGGCACTTGTCACAGGCTGCCCGCTAAGAGTCACTAAATGTAACGGCCGACTTTCTAGTCCTCGCCACTTTTAGTTGTTGGCATTGCCAAACACTACCGAGCATATTGGTCACTTTATTCCTGATAGAAGACAACATAGCACTACATCCGTTGTATCATGACTTTTTTTGACCACTTCTAAGCAGTAAGATACTTTATTAAGCTTCTATCATCTCGGCCATAAACTGCCTCGGGGAGAATATTAAAATAACCTTACAACCCTACCAGTCCAACGTACATATCACAAGGCATTTCCGTTATTACATTTATGCTGAGTCATTGAATGGTAAATTTTGTATAAAAAAGAAAACCAATCTAAATTCATATTTGCCAAAAATACATTGTTCCATCTCCGGTGAATGTAGACGCACAATAAAATTTGTACATTTTTGTCTTTATTTACTTTTCTGACGGGAGATTGGTAGTACTGCATTGGCATACTTGACTGTGTCTGCCTGTATATCACCATTGAAATTGTCTTACTTGAGGTACTTAAGATAGTCAGCTTTTTATTGGGCACTTGTCACAGGCTGCCCGCTAAGAGTCACTAATTTTAACGGCCGACTTTCTAGTCCTCACCACTTTTAGTTGTCGGCATTGCCAAACACTACCGAGCATATTGGTCACTTTATTCCTGATACAAGACAACATAGCACTACAACCGTTCTATCATGACTTTTTTGACCACTTCTAAGCAGTAAGAGACTTTATTCAGCTTCTATCATCTCGGCCGTAAACTACCTCGGGGAGAATATTAAAATGCCCTTAGAACCCTGCCAGTCCAACGTACATATCACAAGGCATTTCCGTTATTACATTTATGCTGAGTCATTGAATGGTAAATTTTGTATAAAAAAGAAAATCAATCTAAATTCATGTTTGCCAGAAATAGATTGTTCCATCTGCGGTACATGTAGACGCAGAATAAAATTTCTACCTCGAGGAGAATATAAAAATGCCCTTTGAACCCTGCCAGTCCAACGTACATATCACAAGGCATTTCTGTTATAACATTTATGCTGAGTCATTGAATGGTAAATTTTGTATAAAAAAGAAAATCAATCTAAATTCATGTTTGCCAGAAATAGATTGTTCCATCTGCGATAAATGTAGACGCAGAATAAAATTTGTACATTTTTGTCTTTATTTACTTTTCTGACAGGCGATGGGTAGTACTCTACTGGCAAACTCGAAGTCTTCTGCCTGTGTATAACCCTTGAAATTGCCGTACTTTAGATAGGGAATATAGTCAGCTCTTTATTGGGCACTTGTCACAAGCTTCCCGCTAAGAGTCACTAAATTTAAAGGCCGACTTTCTAGTCCTCGCCACTTTTAGTGGTCGGCATTGCCAAACACTACCGAGCATATTGGTCACTTTATTCCTGATACAAGACAACATAGCACTACATCCGTTCTATCATGACTTTTTTCACCACTTCTAAGCAGTAAGAGACTTTATTAAGCTTCTATCATCTCGGCCGTAAACTGCCTCGGGGAGAATATTAAAATGCCCTTAGAACCCTGCCAGTCCAACGTACATATCACAAGGCATTTCCGTTATTACATTTATGCTGAGTCATTGAACGGTAAATTTTGTATAAAAAAGAAAATCAATCTAAATTCATGTTTGCCTGAAATAGATTGTTCCATCTGCGGTAAATGTAGACGCAGAATAAAATTTGTACATTTTTGTCTTTATTTACTTTTTTGACAGGCGATTGGTAGTACTCTACTGGCAAACTCGAAGTCTTTTGCTTATGTATAATCATTGAAATTGCCGTACTTTAGGTAGGGAGTATACTCATCTCTTTATTGGGCACTTGTCACAAGCTGCCCGCTAAGAGTCATTAAATTTAACGGCCGACTTTCTAGTCCTCGCCACTTTTAGTGGTCGGCATTCCTAAACACTACCAAGCATATGGTCACTTTATTCCTGATACAAGACAACATAGCACTACCTGTACATCCGTTCTATCATGACTTTTTTGACCACTTCTAAGCAGTAAGAAACTTTATTAAGCTTCTATCATCTTGGCCGTAAACTGCCTCGGGGAGAATATTAAAACGCCCTTAGAACCCTGCCAGTCCAACGTACATATCACAAGGCATTTCCGTTATTACATTTATGCTGAGTCATTGAATGGTAAATTTTGTATAAAAAAGAAAATCAATCTAAATTCATGTTTGCCAAAAATAGATTGCTCCATATGCGGTAAATGTAGACGCAGAATAAAATTTGTACATTTTTATCTTTATTTACTTTTTTGACGGGAGATTGGTAGTACTGCAGTGGCATACTTGACTGTGTCTGCCTGTATATCACCATTGAAATTGTCTTACTTGCGGTACTTAAGATAGTCAGCTTTTTATTGGGCACTTGTCACAGGCTGCCCGCTAAGAGTCACTAAATTTAACGGCCGACTTTCTAGTCCTCGCCACTTTTAGTTGTCGGCATTGCCAAACACTACCGAGCATATTGGTCACTTTATTCCTGATACAAGACAACATAGCACTACATCCGTTCTATCATGACTTTTTTCACCACTTCTAAGCAGTAAGAGACTTTATTAAGCTTCTATCATCTCGGCCGTAAACTGCCTCGGGGAAAATATTAAAATGCCCTTAGAACCCTGCCAGTCCAACGTACATATCAAAAGGCATTTCCGTTATTACATTTATGCTGAGTCATTGAATGGTAAATTTTGTATAATAAAGAAAATCAATCTAAATTCATGTTTGCCAGAAATAGATTGTTCCATATGCGGTAAATGTAGACGCAGAATAAAATTTGTACATTTTTGTCTTTATTTACTTTTTTGACAGGCGATTGGTAGTACTCTACTGGCAAACTCGAAGTCTTTTCCTTATGTATAATCATTGAAATTGCCGTACTTTAGGTAGGGAGTATACTCATCTCTTTATTGGGCACTTGTCACAAGCTGCCCGCTAAGAGTCATTAAATTTAACGGCCGACTTTCTAGTCCTCGCCACTTTTAGTGGTCGCATTGCCTAAACACTACCAGCATATTGGTCACTTTATTCCTGATACAAGACAACATAGCACTACATGTACATCCGTTCTATCATGACTTTTTTGACCACTTCTAAGCAGTAAGAAACTTTATTAAGCTTCTATCATCTCGTCCGTAAACTGCCACGGGGAGAATATTAAATGCCCTTAGAACCCTGCCAGTCCAACGTACATATCACAAGGCATTTCCGTTATTACATTTATGCTGAGTCATTGAATGGTAAATTTTGTATAAAAAGAAAATCAATCTAAATTCATGTTTGCCAGAAATATTTGTTCCATCTGCGGTAAATGTAGACGCAGAATAAAATTTGTACATTTTTGTCTTTATTTACTTTCTGACAGGCGATGGGTAGTACTCTACTGGCAAATTCGAAGTCTTCTGCCTGTGTATAACCATTGAAATTGCCGTACTTTAGGTAGGGAATATAGTCAGCTCTTTATTGGGCACTTGTCACAAGCTGCCCGCTAAGAGTCACTAAATTTAATGGCCGACTTTCAAGTCCTCGCCACTTTTAGTGGTCGGCATTGCCAAACACTACCGAGCATATTGGTCACTTTATTGCTGATACAAGACAACATAGCACTACATCCGTTCTATCATGACTTTTTTTGACCACTTCTAAGCAGTAAGAGACTTTATTAAGCTTCTATCATCTCGGCCGTAAACTGCCTCGGGGAGAATATTAAAATGCCCTTACAACCCTGCCAGTCCAACGTACATATCACAAGGCATTTCCGTTATTACATTTATGCTGAGTCATTGAATGGTAAATTTTGTATAAAAAAGAAAATCAATCTAAATTCATGTTTGCCAGAAATAGATTGTTCCATCTGCGGTAAATGTAGACGCAGAATAAAATTTGTACATTTTTGTCTTTATTTACTTTTCTGACAGGCGATGGGTAGTACTCTACTGGCAAACTCGAAGTCTTCTGCCTGTGTATAACCATTTAAATTGCCGTACTTTAGGTAGGGAGTATAGTCAGCTCTTTATTGGGCACTTGTCACAAGCTGCCCGCTAAGAGTCACTAAATTTAACGGCCGACTTTCTAGTCCTCGCCACTTTTAGTGGTCGGCATTGCCAAACACTACCGAGCATATTGGTCACTTTATTCCTGATACAAGACAACATAGCACTACATACATCCGTTCTATCATGACTTTTTTTGACCACTTCTAAGCAGTAAGAGACTTTATTAAGCTTCTATCATCTCGGTCGTAAACTGCCTCGGGGAGAATATTAAAATGCCCTTAGAACCCTGCCAGTCCAACGTACATATCACAAGGCATTTCCGTTATTACATTTATGCTGAGTCATTGAATGGTAAATTTTGTATAAAAAAGAAAATCAATCTAAATTCATGTTTCCCAGAAATAGATTGTTCCATCTGCGGTAAATGTAGACGCAGAATAAAATTTGTACATTTTTGTCTTTATTTACTTTTTTTACGGGAGATTGGTAGTACTGTAGTGGCATACTTGACTGTGTCTCCCTGTATATCACCATTGAAATTGTCTTACTTGAGGTACTTAAGATAGTCAGCTTTTTATTGGGCACTTGTCACAGTCTGCCCGATAAGAATCACTAAATTTAACGGCCGACTTTCTATTCCTCTCCACTTTTAGTGGTCGGCATTGCCAAACACTACCGAGCATATTGGTCACTTTATTCCTGATACAAGACAACATAGCACTACATCCGTTCTATCATGACTTTTTTGACCACTTCTAAGCAGTAAGAGACTTTATTAAGCTTCTATCATCTCGGCCGTAAACTGCCTCGGGGAGAATATAAATATGCCCTTACAACCCTGCCAGTCCAACGTACATATCACAAGGCATTTCCGTTATTACATTTATGCTGAGTCATTGAATGGTAAATTTTGTATAAAAAAGAAAATCAATCTAAATTCATGTTTGCCAGAAATAGATTGCTCCATCTGCGGTAAATGTAGACGCAGAATAAAATTTGTACATTTTTGTCTTATTTCCTTTTCTGACAGGCGATGGGTAGTACTCTACTGGCAAACTCGAAGTCTTCTGCCTGTGTATAACCATTGAAATTGCCGTACTTTAGGTAGGGAATATAGTCAGCTCTTTATTGGCACTTGTCACAAGCTGCCCGCTAAGAGTCACTAAATTTAACGGCCGACTTTCTAGTCCTCGCCACTTTTAGTGGTCGGCATTGCCAAACACTACCGAGCATATTGGTCACTTTATTCCTGATACAAGACAACATAGCACTACATCCGTTCTATCATGACTTTTTTTGACCACTTCTAAGCAGTAAGAGACTTTATTAAGCTTCTATCATCTCGGCCGTAAACTGCCTCGGGGAGAATATAAAAATGCCCTTAGAACCCTGCCAGTCCAACGTACATATCACAAGGCATTTCTGTTATTATATTTATGCTGAGTCATTGAATGGTAAATTTTGTATAAAAAAGAAAATCAATCCAAATTCATGTTTGCCGGAAATAGATTGCTCCATATGCGGTAAATGTAGACGCAGAATGAAATTTGTACATTTTTGTCTTTATTTACTTTTTTGACGGGAGATTGGTAGTACTGCAGTGGCATACTTGACGGTGTCTGCCTGTATATCACCATTGAAATTGTCTTACTTTAGGTACTTAAGATAGTCAGCTTTTTTGGGCACTTTTCACAGGCTGCCCGCTAAGAGTCATTAAAATTAATGGCCGACTTTCTAGTCCTCGCCACTTTTAGTGGTCGGCATTGCCAAACACTACCGAGCATATTGGTCACTTTATTCCTAATACAAGACAACATAGCACTACATCCGTTCTATCATGACTTTTTTGACCACTTTTAAGCAGTAAGACACTTTGTTAAGCTTCTATCATCTCGGCCGTAAACTGCCTCAGGGAGAATATTAAAATGCCCTTAGAACCCTGCCAGTCCAACGTACATATCACAAGGCATTTCCGTTATTACATTTATGCTTAGTCATTGAATGATAAATTTCGTGTAAAAAAGAAACTCAATATAAATTCATGTTTTATTGGAAATACATTGCTCCATATGCGGTAAATGTAGACGCAGAATAAAAGTTGTACATTTTTGTCTTTATTTACTTTTCTGACAGGCGATGGGTAGTACTCTACTGTCAAACTCGAAGTCTTCTTCCTTTGTATAACCATTGAAATTGTCTTACTTTACATAGGGAATATAGTCAGCTCTTTATTGGGCATTTGTCACATTCTGCCCGCTAAGATTCACTAAATTTAATGGTCGACTTTTTAGTCCTCGCCACTTTTAGTGGTCGGCATTGTCAAACACTACCGAGCGTATTAGTTTTATAATTCCTGATACTCGACAACATAAGCCTCCATCCGAAATGCCATGACTTTGTTTAACCACTCAGGAGCAGTACAAGACTTTCTTAAGCTTTTATCATCTCGGCCTTAAACTCCCTAGAGGATTATACTAAAATCCCCATTGAAAATTGCCAATCCAAAACATCACAAGGCATTTGCAACATTACATTTATGCTGTGTCATTGAATGGTAAATTTTGTATAAAAAACAAAATGAATTTAAATTTGTGTGTGCCGGAAATAGGTTTTTCCATCTGCAGTAAATGTAGACGCAGAATAAAATTTGTACATTTTTGTCTTTATTTACTTTTCTGACGTGAGATTGGTAGTACTGCAGTGGCATACTTGACAGTGTCTGCCTGTATATCACCATTAAAATTGTCTTACTTGAGGTACTTAAGATAGTCAGCTTTTTATTGGGCACTTGTCACAGGCTGCCCGCTAAGAGTCACTAAATTTAACAGCCGACTTTCTAGTCCTCGCCACTTTTAGTTGTCGGCATTGCCAAACACCACCGAGCATATTGGTCACTTTATTCCTGATACAAGACAACATAGCACTACATCCGTTCTATCATGACTTTTTTTGACCACTTCTAAGCAGTAAGAGACTTTATTAAGCTTCTATCATCTCGGCCGTAAACTGCCTCGGGGAGAATATTAAAACGCCCTTAGAACCCTGCCAGTCCAACGTACATATCACAAGGCATTTCCGTTATAATATTTATGCTCAGTCATTGAATGGTAAATTTTGTATAAAAAAGAAAATCAATCTAAATTCATGTTTGCCGGAAATAGATTGCTCCATATGCGGTAAATGTAGACGCAGAATGAAATTTGTACATTTTTGTCTTTATTTACTTTTTTGACGGGAGATTGGTAGTACTGTCATGGCATACTTGACTGTGTCTGCCTGTATATCACCATTGAAATTGTCTTACTTGAAGTACTTAAGATAGTCAGCTTTTTTAGTGGGCACTGGTCACATTCTGCTTGCTAAGAGTCACTAAATTTAACGGCCGACTTTCTAGTCCTCTCTACTTTTAGTGGTCGGCATTGCCAACACTACGAGCATATTGGTCACTTTATTCCTGATACAAGACAACATAGCACTACATCCGTTCTATCATGACTTTTTTGACCACTTCTAAGCAGTAAGAGACTTTTTTAAGCTTCTATCATCTCGGCCGTAAACTGCCTCGGGGAGAATATTAAAATGCCCTTAGAACCCTGCCAGTCCAACGTACATATCACAAGGCATTTCCGTTATTACATTTATGCTGAGTCATTGAATGGTAAATTTTGTATAAAAAAGAAAATCAATCTAAATTCATGTTTGCCAGAAATAGATTGTTCCATCTGCGGTAAATGTAGACGCAGAATAAAATTTGTACATTTTTGTCTTTTTTACTTTTCTGAAGCGATGGGTAGTACTCTACTGCAAACTCGAAGTCTTCTGCCTGTGTATAACCATTGAAATTGCCGTACTTTAGGTAGGGAATATAGTCAGCTCTTTATTGGGCACTTGTCACAAGCTGCCCGCTAAGAGTCACTAAATTTAACGGCCGACTTTCTAGTCCTCGCCACTTTTAGTGGTCGGCATTGCCAAACACTACCGAGCATATTGGTCACTTTATTCCTGATACAAGACAACATAGCACTACATCCGTTCTATCATGACTTTTTTGACCACTTCTAAGCAGTAAGAGACTTTATTAAGCTTCTATCATCTCGGCCGTAAACTGCCTCGGGAGAATATTAAAAACCCTTAGAACCCTGCCAGTCCAACGTACATATCACAAGGCATTTCGTTATTACATTTATGCTGAGTCATTGAATGGTAAATTTTGTATAAAAAAGAAAATCAATCTTAATTCATGTTTGCCAGAAATAGATTGTTCCATCTGCGGTAAATGTAGACGCAGAATAAAATTTGTACATTTTTGTCTTTATTTACTTTTCTGACAGGCGATGGGTAGTACTCTACTGGCAAACTCGAAGTCTTTTGCCTGTGTATAACCATTGAAATTGCCGTACTTTAGGTAGGGAATATATTCAGCTCTTTATTGGCCACTTGTCACAAGCTGCCCGCTAAGAGTCACTAAATTTAACGGCCGACTTTCTAGTCCTCGCCACTTTTAGTGGTCGGCATTGCCAAACACTACCGAGCATATTGGTCACTTTATTCCTGATACAAGACAACATAGCACTACATCCGTTCTATCATGACTTTTTTTGACCACTTCTAAGCAGTAAGAGACTTTATTAAGCTTCTATCATCTCGGCCGTAAACTGCCTCGGGGAGAATATTAAAATGCCCTTAGAACCCTGCCAGTCCAACGTACATATCACAAGGCATTTTCGTTATTACATTTATGCTGAGTCATTGAATGGTAAATTTTGTATAAAAAGAAAATCAATCTAAATTCATGTTTGCCAGAAATAGATTGTTCCATCTGTGATAAATGTAGACGCAGAATAAATTTGTACATTTTTGTCTTTATTTACTTTTCTGACAGGCGATGGGTAGTACTCTACTGGCAAACTCGAAGTCTTCTGCCTGTGTATAACCATTGAAATTGCCGTACTTTAGGTAGGGAATATAGTCAGCTCTTTATTGGGCACTTGTCACAAGCTGCCCGCTAAGAGTCACTAAATTTAACGGCCGACTTTCTAGTCCTCGCCACTTTTAGTGGTCGGCATTGCCAAACACTACCGAGCATATTGGTCACTTTATTCCTGATACAAGACAACATAGCACTACATCCGTTCTATCATGACTTTTTTGACCACTTCTAAGCAGTAAGAGACTTTATTAAGCTTTTATCATCTCGGCCGTAAACTGCCTCGGGGAGAATATTAAAATGCCCTTAGAACCCTGCCAGTCCAACGTACATATCACAAGGCATTTCCCCTATTACATTTATGCTGAGTCATTGAATGATAAATTTCGTATAAAAAAGAAACTCAATATAAATTCATGTTTGCCGGAAATAGATTGCTCCATATGCGGTAAATGTAGACGCAGAATAAAATTTGTACATTTTTGTCTTTATTTACTTTTCTGACGGGAGATTGGTAGTACTGCAGTGGCATACTTGACGGTGTCTGCCTGTATATCACCATTGAAATTGTCTTACTTGAGGTACTTAAGATAGTCAGCTTTTTATTGGGCACTTGTCACAGGCTGCCCGCTAAGAGTCACTAAATTTAACGGCCGACTTTCTAGTCCTCGCCACTTTTAGTGGTCGGCATTGCCAAACACTACCGAGCATATTGGTCACTTTATTCCTGATACAAGACAACATAGCACTACATTCGTTCTGCCATGACTTTGTTTAACCTCTCAGGAGCAGTACAAGTACGAGACTTTATTAAGCTTCTATCAGCTCGGTCATAAATTCCCTAGAGGAGTATACTAAATTCCCCATTGAAAATTGCCCGTCCAAAACATCAGAAGGCTTGAATGGTAAATTTTGTATAAAAAAGAAAATCAATCTAAATTCATGTTTGCCGGAAATAGATTGCTCCATATGCGGTAAATGTAAACGCAGAATAAAATTTGTACATTTTTGTCTTTATTTACTTTTTTGACGGGAGATTGGTAGTACTGCAGTGGCATACTTGACGGTGTCTGCCTGTATATCACCATTGAAATTGTCTTACTTTAGGTACTTAAGATAGTCAGCTTTTTATTGGACACTTGTCACAGGCTGCCCGCTAAGAGTCACTAAATTTAACGGCCGACTTTCCAGTCCTCGCCACTTTGAGTGCTCGGCATTGTCAAACATTACCGAGCATATTAGTCACTTATCTTCCTGATACACGACAACATAGCACTACATCCGTTCTATCATGACTTTTTTGACCACTTCTAAGCAGTAAGAGACTTTATTAAGCTTCTATCATCTCGGCCGTAAACTGCCTCGGGGAGATATTAAATTCCCTTAGAACACTGCCAGTCCAAGACATATCACAAGGCATTTCCGTTATTACATTTATGCTGAGTCATTGAATGATAAATTTTGTATAAAAAAGAAAATCAATCTAAATTCATGTTTGCCAGAAATAGATTGTTCCATCTGCGGTAAATGTAGACGCAGAATAAAATTTGTACATTTTTGTCTTTATTTACTTTCTGACAGGCGATGGGTAGTACTCTACTGGCAAACTCGAAGTCTTCTGCCTGTGTATAACCATTGAAATTGCCGTACTTTAGGTAGGGAATATAGTCAGCTCTTTATTGGGCACTTGTCACAAGCTGCCCGCTAAGAGTCACTAAATTTAACGGCCGACTTTCTAGTCCTCGCACTTTTAGTGGTCGGCATTGCCAAACACTACCGAGCATATTGGTCACTTTATTCCTGATACAAGACAACATAGCACTACATCCGTTCTATCATGACTTTTTTTGACCACTTCTAAGCAGTAAGAGACTTTATTAAGCTTCTATCATCTCGGCCGTAAACTGCCTCGGGGAGAATATTAAAATGCCCTTAGAACCCTGCCAGTCCAACGTACATATCACAAGGCATTTCCGTTATTACATTTATGCTGAGTCATTGAATGGTAATTTTTGTATAAAAAAGAAAATCAATCTAAATTCATGTTTGCCAGAAATAGATTGTTCCATCTGCGGTAAATGTAGACGCAGAATAAAATTTGTACATTTTTTTCTTTATTTACTTTTCTGACAGGCGATGGGTAGTACTCTACTGGCAAACTCGAAGTCTTCTGCCTGTGTATAACCATTGAAATTGCCGTACTTTAGGTAGGGAATATAGTCAGCTCTTTATTGGGCACTTGTCACAAGCTGCCCGCTAAGAGTCACTAAATTTAACGGCCGACTTTCTAGTCCTCGCCACTTTTAGTGGTCGGCATTGCCAAACACTACCGAGCATATTGGTCACTTTATTCCTGATACAAGACAACATAGCACTACATCCGTTCTATCATGACTTTTTTGACCACTTCTAAGCAGTAAGAGACTTTATTAAGCTTCTATCATCTCGGCCGTAAACTGCCTCGGGAGAATATTAAAATGCCCTTAGAACCCTGCCAGTCCAACGTACATATCACAAGGCATTTCCGTTATTACATTTATGCTGAGTCATTGAATGGTAAATTTTGTATAAAAAGAAAATCAATCTAAATTCATGTTTGCCAGAAATAGATTGTTCCATCTGCGGTAAATGTAGACGCAGAATAAAATTTGTACATTTTTGTCTTTATTTACTTTTCTGACAGGCGATGGGTAGTACTCTACTGGCAAACTCGAAGTCTTCTGCCTGTGTATAACCATTGAAATTGCCGTACTTTAGGTAGGGAATATAGTCAGCTCTTTATTGGGCACTTGTCACAAGCTGCCCGCTAAGAGTCACTAAATTTAACGGCCGACTTTCTAGTCTCGCCACTTTTAGTGGTCGGCATTGCCAAACACTACCGAGCATATTGGTCACTTTATTCCTGATACAAGACAACATAGCACTACATCCGTTCTATCATGACTTTTTTGACCACTTCTAAGCAGTAAGGAGACTTTATTAAGCTTCTATCAGCTCGGCCGCAAACTCCCTAGAGGAGTATACTAAAATCCTCATTGAACCTTGCCCGTTCAAAACATCAGAAGGCTTTTTCCCCATTACATTTATGCTGAGTCTTTGAATGGTAAATTTCGTAGAAAAAGAAAATCAATCTAAATTCGTGTTTGCCGGAAATAGATTGTTTTATCTTCAGTAAATGTTGATGCAGAATAAAATTTGTACATTTTTGTCTTTATTTACTTTTCTGACAGGAGACCGGTAGTACTGCAGTGGCATACTTGACGGTGAGTGCCCCTATATTACCATTGAAATTGTCTTACTTTAGGTACTTAAGATAGTCAGCTTTTATTGGGCACTTGTCACAGGCTGCCCGCTAAGAGTCACTAAAATTAATGGCCGACTTTCTAGTCCTCGCCACTTTTAGTGGTCGGCATTGCCAAACACTACCGAGCATATTGGTCACTTTATTCCTAATACAAGACAACATAGCACTACATCCGTTCTATCATGACTTTTTTCGACCACTTCTAAGCAGTAAGAGACTTTATTAAGCTTTCTATCATCTCGGTCGTAAACTGCTTCGGGGAGAATATTAAAATCCCGTTTAACTCTGCAAGTCCAACGTACATATCACGAGCACTTCCCCCATTACATTTATGCTGAGTCATGGAATGGTAAATTTCGTATAAAAAAGATAATCAATCTAAATGCATGTTTGCCGGAAATAAATTGTTCCATCTGCGGTAAATGTAGACACAGAATAAAATTTGTATATTTTTGTCTTTATTTACTTTTCTGACAGGCGATGGGTAGTACTCTACTGGCAAACTCGAAGTCTTCTGCCTGTGTATAACCATTGAAATTGCCGTACTTTAGGTAGGGAATATAGTCAGCTCTTTATTGGGCACTTGTCACAAGCTGCCCGCTAAGAGTCACTAAATTTAACGGCCGACTTTCTAGTCCTCGCCACTTTTAGTGGTCGGCATTGCCAAAAACTACAGAGCATATTGGTCACTTTATTCCTGATACAAGACAACATAGCACTACATCCGTTCTATGATGACTTTTTTGACCACTTCTAAGCAGTAAGAGACTTTATTAAGCTTTTATTATCTCGGCCATTAACTGCCTCGGGGAGAATATTAAAATGCCGTTAGAACCCTGCCAGTCCAACGTACATATCACAAGGCATTTCCCCCATTACATTTATGCTGAGTCATTGAATGCGTAATTTCGTACAAAAAAGAATCTCAATAGAAATTCATGTTTGCCAGAAATAGATTGCTCCGTATGCGGTATATGTACACGCAGAATAAAATTTGTACTTTTTTGTCTTATTTACTTTTCTGACGGGAGATTGGTAGTACTGCAGCAGCATACTTGACGGTATCTGCCTGTATATCACCATTGAAATTGTCTTACTTTAGATACTTAAGATAGTCAGCTTTTTATTGGGCACTTGTCACAGGCTGCCCGCTACGAGTCACTAAATTTAAGGGCCGACTTTCTAGTCCTCGCCATTTTTAGTGCTCGGCATTGTCAAACATTACCGAGCATATTAGTCTTATCATTCCTGATACTCGAAAACATAAGCCTCCATCCGTTCTTCCATGACTTTGATTAACCACTCAGGAGCAGTACGAGACTTTATTAAGCTTCTATCAGCTCGGCCATAAACTCCCTAGAGGAGTATACTAAAATCACCATTGAAAATTGCCCGTCGAAAACATCACAAGGCATTTCCCCCTTTACATTTATGCTGAGTCATTGAATGGTAAATTTTGTATAAAAAAGAAAATCAATCTTAATTCATGTTTGCCGGCAGTAGGTTGTTCAATCTACGGTAAATGTAGACGCAGAATAAAATTTGTACATTTTTGTTTTTATTTACTTTTCTGACGGGAGATTTGTAGTACTGCAATACCGAGCATATTGGTCGTATAATTCCTAATACACGACAACATAGGACTACATCCGTTCTGTCATGACTTTGTTTGACCACTCAAGAGCAGTAGGAGACTTTATTAAGCTTCTATCAGCTCGGCCGCAAACTCTCTAGATGAGTATACTAAAATCCTCATTGAACCTTGCCCGTCCAAAACATCACAAGGCTTTTAACCCATTACATTTATGCTGAGTCTTTGAATGGTAAATTTCGTAGAAAAAAGAAAACCAATCTAAATTCGTGTTTGCCGGAAATAGATTGTTTCATCTTCAGTAAATGTAGATGCAGAATAAAATTTGTACATTTTTGTCTTTATTTACTTTTCTGACAGGAGACCGGTAGTACTGCAGTGGCATACTTGACGGTGTGTGCCCCTATATCACCATTGAAATTGTCTTACTTTAGGTACTTAAGATAGTCAGCTCTTTATTGGGCACTTGTCACAAGCTGCCCGCTAAGAGTCACTAAATTTAACGGCCGACTTTCTAGTCCTCTCCACTTTTAGTGGTCGGCATTGCCAAACACTACCGAGCTTATTGGTCGCTTTATTCCTGATACACGACAACATAGGACTACATCCGTTCTGTCATGACTTTTTTCGACCACTTCTAAGCAGTAAGAGACTTTATTAAGCTTTCTATCATCTCGGTCGTAAACTGCTTTGGGGAGAATATTAAAATCCCGTTTAACTCTACAAGTCCGACGTACATATCACGAGCACTTCCCCCATTACATTTATGCTGAGTCATGGAATGGTAAATTTCGTATAAAAAAGATAATCAATCTAAATTCATGTTTGCCGGAAATAAATTGTTCTATTTTAGGTATATGTAGACACAGAATAAAATTTGTACGTTTTTGTCTTTATTTACTTTTCTGACAGGCGATGGGTAGTACTGTAGTTGCATATATGAAGGTTTCTGATTTTTTTATAACCAGTTAAATTGTCGTACTTTAGGTACTTAAGATAGTCAGCGTTTTATTGGGCACTTGTCACAGGCTGCCCGCTAAGAGTCACTAAATTTAAGGGCCGACTTTCTAGTCCTCGCCACTTTTAGTGGTCAGCATTGTTAAACATTACCGAGCATATTAGTCGTATAATTCCTGATACTCGACAACATAAGCCTCCATCCATTCTGCCATGACTTTCTTTAACCACTCAGGAGCAGTACGACATTTTATTAAGCTTCTAATAGCTCGGCCGTAAACTCCCTAGAGGAGTATACTAAAATCCCCATTGAACCTTGCAAGTCCAAACCATCACAAGGCATTTCATCCCATTACATTTATGCTGAGTCATTGAATGGTAAATTTCGTATAAAAATAAAATCAATATAAATTCATGTTTGCCTGAAATAGGTTGTTCCATCTGCGGTAGATGTAGTTGCACAATAAAATTTGTACATTTTTGTCTTTATTTACTTTTCTGACAGGAGATGGGTATTACTCTACTGGCAAACTAGAAGTCTTCTGCCTGTGTATAACCATTGAAATTGTCGTACTTTAAGTACGGAATATAGTCAGCTCTTTATTAGGCACTTGTAACAAACTCCCAATTCTTAGTCTGTCAATTTCACGGACCTTAGGTACGGCTGATTGTCAATCCGTTTTGCTGGTAAAACTTTCAATAACTGCACGCTGATGGTCATTCCGATCCACATTCTCTGGTATGGAAAATGGCCACCCTTTTCCGAACACACTTGTTGTCTGCTGCGGTTTGACAGCGATTCAAATTAAGTTTCTTCTTATAAGGGAAATTTTCAATCTCTTTCACGGCTGCGCGTTCACAGCGATTCCAATCAAGGCGCCTATTATACGGGAAATTTTCAATCTCTTTCACGGCATTTCTGTCTCCCGCAGCCTTTTCAGTGCAATTACAATCGTTGCACTTTAAGTACGTGTAATTTATGGCAATTGAATGAGTACACCTGTCATTCAAATAATTGAACTCGGGGTAATGAAGTTTGTCAATGTTTTAGCGCACAATTAGTTGCAACGCAGATATCTTTATTTACGCTCATATGAACGGTAAATTTTCTATTCTTTATCGGATACACCAGTCACCGATTCCCGCCGCCCGACTTTTTACTCAGAGCCAATTTTTGTAGGCAGCATTGGCAACCTTACCGAGCATATTGGTCGCCTAATTTCTGATACTCGACTCTGTTCTGTCATGACTTTGTTTGACCACTCAGGAGCAGTAGGAGACTTTATAAAGCTTCTATCACCTCGGCCGTAAACTGTCTCGGGGACAATATTAAAATCCCCATAGAACCGTGCCACTCTACCACATCACTACGCATTTCCCCACTACATTTTAGTACTGCGGCGGCATACTTGATGACCATTTAAATTTTTGTACTTTAGGTGCGGAAGATATTAGTATTGTGCGGCAAACACTGACAAACTTCAGTACCCAAAGTGCGGTTATTTGAATGTCAGATGGCGGCGATTGGACGACAGTTGCACTAACTCAAGGGCAACAAATTACACGTACTTAAATTGCAACGATTGTAATTGCATTGAAACGGTTGCCGGGAACAGGTATGCCGTGAAAGAGATTGAAAATTTCCTATATTAAAAGCGCCTTGATTGGAATTGCTTTCAACGCACAGCAGACCACGAGTGTGCCCAGGAAAAGATGGTCATTTTCTATACCAACGAATATGGATCTGATTGACCGTCAGTTAGAGAATGTTTTACCCGTAAAAAACGATTGACAATCTGCCGTACCTAAGGTCCGTGAAATTGACTGACCATCAGCGGGCAGCTTTTGACAATTGCCCAATAAACAGCTGACTATCATCCCTACCTAAAGTACGACAATTTCAATGGTCATATACAGGCAGAAGCTGTCAAGATGCCGTAGCAGTACTACCAATTTGCCCTCATTAAAGTAAATAAAGACAAAATGGTACAAATTTTATTCTGCGTCTACATTTACCGCAGATTGAACAATCTATACCTGGCAAACATGAATTTAGATTGATTTCCTTTTTAAACAAAAATTACCATTCAATGAGTCAGCATAAATGTAATTGGGGAAATGCGTAGTGATGTGTTAGAGTGGCACGGTTCTACGGGGATTTTAATATTCTCCGCGAGACAGTTTACGGCCGAGCTGATAGAAGTTTTATAAAGTTTCCTACTGCTCCTGAGTGGTCAAACAAAGTCATGACAGAACGGATGTAGGCCTATGTTGTCGAGTATCAGAAATTGGGAGACCAATTTGCACGGTAAGGTTTGCCAATGCTGACCACTAACATTGGCTTTCACTAGAAAGTCGGACGGCGGGAATCGGCGACAGGTGTATCCGATAAAGAATAGAAAATTTACCGTTCACATGAGCGTGAATAACGATGTCAGCGTCGGGACTTATTGTGCTTTAAAACATTGACAAACTTCAGTACCCCAAGTACGGTTATTTGAATGTCAGATGGCGGCGATTGGACGACAGGCACACTCATTCAATTGCCACAAATTACACGTACTTAAAGTGCGACGATTGTAATTGCACTGAATGTGCTGCCTGATACAGGTATGCCCTGAAAGATAATGAAAATTTCCCGTATAAGAAGCGCCTTGATTGGAATCGCTGTCAACGCGCAGCAGAACACAAATGTGCCCGGAAAAGGGTGGTCATTTTCTATACCAAAGAATGTAGATCGGAATGACCATCAGCGAGCAGTTAGTGAAAGTTTTACCCGCAAAAAGGATTGACAATCTGCCGTCCCTAAGGTTCGTGCAATTGACTGACTCTAAGGGGGCAGCGTGTGACAAGTGCCCAATAAAGAGCTGACTATCTTCCCTACCTAAAGTACGACAATTTCAATGGTCATATACAGGCAGAAGCCGTCAGTTATGACGCAGCAGTACTACCAATCTCCCGCTAGAATAGAAAATAAAGAAAAAAATGTACAAATTTTATTGCCAAAATAAATGAAATGCGAACAAAGTTAAATGTCGGACAAGAAAAACTAAGAAAGGCAACATTAGCAATAAATAATAATAATAATAATAAATATAGCTTCAAAGCAGCAATGACCGGGTTTCGAGACATTTTTGTCAACAGAGGCAATAGAGAAATATTTATGCAATAAGAAGGAGGGCTACAGTAGTATTTGTGAAATCGAAGTCAAAGGTCATCGAGGTGATTTGCCTATTTTGATAAAAGAATTGAATGTCATAGTTATCCCTATCTACCAAAAATCAGACCTCAAGCTCCATTGGTTTGCAAAAAATTAGAAATGTGCATAATTAATGAAGTACAGGATATGTTGTCATAAGGTCTCCCATCATACCAAATATGAAGGGTGTAGCCCTTGGGGTTACTGAGTGATAGATATGTATGTATATTTGAGGTCCAAGGTCATCAAGGTGACATGGTATTTTTTCAAAAATAATTGTATCCAATAGTTATCAATATATAACAAAAATCAGAACTCTAGCTCTCTTTACTTGCCCAGAATTAGATATGTGCATAATTAATGAGGAACAGTTTGTGGCGTCATGATGTCTCCCACCATACCAAATATGAAGGGTGTAGCCCCTTGTGGTTACTTGGGCCTCAAATATACATATATGTCTATAACTCAGTAACCAAAAGGGCTACAGCCTTCATATTTTGTAAGATTGGACACCTTATGACGGAATATCCTTGACTTTATTAATGATGCATATATCTAATTTCTTGCAAGCCAATGGAGCGGGAGGTCTGATTTTTGGTTGATAGGGATAACTATGACATTCAATTCTTTTAACAAAATGGCAAATCACCTTGATGACCTTTGACTTCGATTTAACAAATACTACCATAGCCCTCCCTCTTATTGCATATACATTTCTCTATTGCCTCTGTTGACCAAAATGTCTCGAAAACCCGGTCATTGCTGCTTTGCAGAATTATTTATTATTATTATTATTATTTATTGCTAGTGTTGCCTTTCTTAGTTTTTCTTCACCGATATTTAACTTCGTTCGCATTTCACATGACTTTTGGAAGCAAAATTTGTACATTTTTGTCTTTATTTACTTTTCTAACGGGAGATTGCTAGTACTGCAGCGGCATACCTGACGGCTACTGCCTGTATATGACCATTGAAATTGTCGTACTTTAGATACGGAAGATATTCAGCTGTTTATTTCGGAACACACTTGTGGTCTGCTGCGGGTTGACATCGATTGAAATCAAGGCGCTTCTTATACGGGAAATTTTCAATCTCTTTCACGGCATACCTATCCCCGGCAGCCCATTCAGTGCCATTACAATCGTCGCACTCTAAGTACGTGTAATATGTGGCCCTTGAGTTAGTGCACCTACCGTCCGATCGCCACCATCTGACATTCAAATAACCGTACTTGAGGTACCGAAGTATGTCATTATTATACCGCACAACAAGCTACCCTGGTCCTGCCGCTGACATCTTTATTCACGCTCATATGAACGGAAAATTGTCTATATTTATCGGATACACCTGTCACCGATTCCCGCCGTCCGACTTACTAGTCAAAGCCAATTTTAGTGGTCAGCATTTGCAAACCTTACCGAGGATATTGGTCGCCTAATTGCTAATACTAGACATCCGTTCTGTCACGACAACTCAGGAGAAATACGAGAGTTTATTAAGTATCTATTAGCTGGGCCGTAAACTGCCTTGGGCAGAATATTAAAATCCGCGTACAATCGTGCCAGTCCAATACATCACTAGGCTTTTCCCCGTTACATTTCTGCTGACTCTTGAATGGTAAATTTTGTTTAAAAAAGATAATCCATCTATAGATTGTTCAATCTGTGGTAAATTAAAATTTGTACATTTTTGTCTTTATTTACTTTCTTCACAGGAGATTGGTAGTACTGCAGTGGCATACTTGACGGCGTCTCCCTGTAAATGACCATTGAAATTGTCGTACTTTAGGTACGTAAGACAGTCAGGTGTTTATTGAGAACTTGTCACAAGCTGCAGGCTCAGAGTCAGTCAATTTCACGGACCTTAGGTACAGCATTTGTCAATCATTTTCACTACCTACCCGCTGACGGTCATTACGATCCACATTCTTTGGTATGGAAAATGCCCACCTTTTTTCGGGCACACTTGTGGTCTGCTGCAAGTTGACAACGATTCCAATCACGGGAAATTTTCAATCTCTTTCAGGGCATACCTGTTGCCGGCAGCCGATTCAGATCAATTACAATCGTCGCACTTTAAGAACCTGTAATTTGTGGCCCTTCAATTAGTGCACCTGTCGTCCAATCGCCACCATCTGACATTCAAATAACCGTACTTTGGGTACCGAAGATTGTCAGTGTTTTACCGCACAATAAGCTACCCTGGTCCCGCCACTGACACTTTATTCACGCTCATCTGTGACATGACTTTATTAGACAACTCAGGAGCAGTATGAGAAGTTATTAAGCTTCTATCAGCTCAGCCGTAAAATGCCTCGAGGAGAATATGAAAATCCCCGTAGAACCGTGCCATCCAACACATCACTACGCATTTATCCCATTACATTTATGCTGACTCTTTGAAATGTAAATTTGGTTTGGAAAAAAATCAATCTTAATTCATGTTTGCCAGGTATAGATTGTTCCATCTGCGGTAAATGTTGACGCAGAACAACATTTGTACATTTTTGTCTTTAGTTACTTTTCTAAAGGGCGATTGGTAGTACTGCAGCAGCCTACTTGATGGCTTTTGCCTGTATATGACCATTGAAATTGTCTTACTTTACGTGCGGCACTTGTCACACGCTGCCCCCATAGAGTCAGTCAATTTCACGGACCTTAGGTACAGCAGATTGTCAATCCTTTTTGCGGGTAAAACTTTCACTTACTGCCCGCTGACGGTCATTCCGATCTCCATTCTTTGGTATCAAAAATGACCACCCTTTTCCGGGCACACTTGTGGTCTGCTACGCGCTGACAGCGATTCCAATCAAGGCGCTTCTTATACGGGAAATTTTCAATCTCTTTCACGGCATACCTGGCTGTGGCAGCCGATTCAGTTCAATTACAATCGTCGCACTTTAAGTACGTGTAATTTGTTGCAATTGAATGAGTGCACCTGTCGTCCAATCGCCGCCATCTGACATTCAAATAACCATACTTGGGGTACTGAAGTTTGTCAATGTTTTACCGCACAATAAGTCCCGACGCTGACATCTTTATTCACGCTCATATCAACGGTAAATTGTCTATTCTTTATCGGATACACCTGTCACCGATTCCAGCCATTCGACTCTGTAGTCAAAGCCAATTTTAGTGGGCAGCATTTGCAAACCTTACCGAGCATATTGGTCGCCTAATTCCTGATACTCGACAAAGTAGGCCTACATCCGTTTTGTCATGACTTTGTTTGACCACTCAGGAGCAGTAGGAGACTTTAATAAGCTTCTATCAGCTCGGCCGTGAACTGTCTCGGGGAGACTATTAAAATCCCCGTAGAACCGTGCCACTCTAACACAGCACTACGCATTTACCCAATTACATTTATGCTGACTCATTGAGTGGTAAATTTTGTTTAAAAAGGAAATCAGTCTAAATTCATGTTTGCCAGGTATAGATTGTTCCATCTGCGGTAAATGTAGACGCAGAACAAAATTTGTACATTTTTGTCTTTATTTATTTTCCTGACGGGAGATTGGTAGTACTGCAGCGGCATACTTGATGGCTTCTGCCTGTATATGACCATTGAAATTGTCTTACTTTAGGTAGGGAAGATAGTCAGCTCTTTATTGGGCAATTTTCACACGCTGCCCCCATACAGTCAGTCAATTTCACGAACCTTAGGTACGGCAAATTGTCAATCCTTTTTGCGGGTAAAACTTTCACTAACTGCCCGCTGACGGTCATTCCGATCTACATTCTTTGGTATTGAAAATGACCACCCTTTTCCGGGCACACTTGTGGTCTGCTGTGCGCGATTCCAATCAAGGCGCTTCTTATACGGGAAATTTTCAATCTCTTTCACGGCATACTTATCCCCGGCAGACGATTCAGTGCAATTACAATCATTGCACTTTAAGTACGTGAAATTTGTGGCAGTTGAATGAGTGCACCTGTCGTCCAATCGCCACCATCTGACATTCAAATAACCATACTTGGGGTACTATATGTGTGTTTGTACTGTGTCTGTGTGTCGTCTGCTCCATTCACACTGTGTTGCTCGGTCGCGCAAAGGATGGTATCGTCTAAGTCGGTTGCTGTGACCCACTCCATTGGGTTTGAAACGATAGCCAACTGGTTTTGTATGAGACCTAGCAGTTAAGCATACCTGTCTCCGGCAGCCGATTCAGTGCAATTACAACCGTCGCACTTTAAGTGCGTGTAATTTGTAGCAAATGAATGAATGCATCTGTCGTCGAATCGCCGCCTTCTAACATTCAAATAACCATACTTGGGGTACTATGTGTGTGTTTGTACTGTGTCTGTGTGTCGTGTGCTCCATTCACACTTTGTTGTACCGCGTCTGTGTGTCTTCTGCTCAATTCACACTGTATTGCTCGGTCGCGCAAAGGATTGTAACATATAAGTCGGTTGCTGTCACCAACTCTATTGGGATGGAAACGATAGCCGACTGGTTTTGTGTGAGGCCTAGCAGCTACACAATGTTGCCGTGAGTGTGTGGGGGTTCGAATCTTGTTTGGGTTATTGTAAAAATTATATGTTGTCAATGTTTTACCGCACAATACGCTATCCTGATCCCGACGCTGACATCTTTATTCACGCTCATATCAACGGTAAATTGTCTATTCTTTATCGGATATTCCTGTCACCGATTTCCGCCGTCCGACTTTCTTGTCAAAGCAAATTTTAGTGGGCAGCATTGGCAAACATAAAGCATATTGGTCACCTAATTCCTGATATTCGACAAAATAATCCTACATCCGTTCTGTCATGACTTTGCTTGACCATCCAGGAGCAGTAGGAGACTTTATAAAGCTTCTATCAGCCCGGCCGTAAACTGTCTCTGGGAGAATATTAAAATCCCCGTAGAACGGTTCAATCTCTTTCATGGCATACTTATCCCCAGCAGACGATTCAGTGCAATTACAATCGTTGCACTTTAAGTACGTGAAATTTGTGACAATTCAATGAGTGCACCTGTTGTCCAATCGCCGCCATCTGACATTCAAATAACCGTACTTGGGGTACTATATGTGTGTTTGTACTGTGTCTGTGTGTCGTCTGCTCCATTCACACTTTGTTGTACCGCGTCTGTGTGTCGTCTACTCCATTCACACTGTGTTGCTCGGTCGCGCAAAGGATGGTATCATCTAAGTCGGTTGCTGTGACCCACTCTATTGGGTTTGAAACGATAGCCGACTAGTTTTGTATGAGGCCTAGCAGTTAAGCATACCTGTCTCCGGCAGCCGATTCAGTGCAATTACAACCGTCGCACTTTAAGTGCGTGTAATTTGTAGCAAATGAATGAATGCATCTGTCATCCAATCGCCGCCTTCTAACATTCAAATAACCGTACTTAGGGGTACTATATTGCGTTTGTACTGTGTCTGTGTGTCGTGTGCTCCATTCACACTTTGTTGTACCGCGTCTGTGTGTCGTCTGCTCCATTCACACTCTGTTGCTCGGTCACGCAAAGGATTGTAACATCTAAGTTGGAAACCTGTAATTTGTGCCCCTTCAATTACTGCACCTGTCGTCCAATCGCCACCATCTGACATTCAAATAACCGTACTTTGGGTACCGAAGATTGTCAGTGTTTTACCGCACAATAAGCTACCCTGGTCCCGCCACTGACACTTTATTCACGCTCATCTGTGACATGACTTTATTAGACAACTCAGGAGCAGTATGAGAAGTTATTAAGCTTCTATCAGCTCAGCCGTAAAATGCCTCGCGGAGAATATGTAGAACCGTGCCAGTCCAACACATCACTATGCATTTATCCCATTACATTTATGCTGACTCATTGAAATGTAAATTTGGTTTGGAAAAAAATCAATCTTAATTCATGTTTGCCAGGTATAGATTGTTCCATCTGCGGTAAATGTTGACGCAGAACAACATTTGTACATTTTTGAGATTGGTAGTACTGCAGCGGCCTACTTGACGGCTTCTGCCTGTATATGACCATTGAAATTGTCTTACTTTAGATAGGGAAGATAGCTGTTTATTGGGGACTTTTCACACGCTGCCCCCTTAGAGTCAGTCAATTTCACGGACCTTAGGTACAGCAGATTGTCAATCCTTTTTGCGGGTAAAACTTTCACTTACTGCCCGCTGACGGTCATTCCGATCTCCATTCTTTGGTATCAAAAATGACCACCCTTTTCCGGGCACACTTGTGGTCTGCTACGCGCTGACAGCGATTCCAATCAAGGCGCTTCTTATACGGGAAATTTTCAATCTCCTTCACGGCATACCTGGCTGTGGCAGCCGATTCAGTTCAATTACAATCGTCGCACTTTAAGTACGTGTAATTTGTTGCAATTGAATGAGTGCACCTGTCGTCCAATCGCCGCCATCTGATATTCAAATAACCATACTTGGGGTACTGAAGTTTGTCAATGTTTTACCGCACAATAAGTCCCGACGCTGACATCTTTATTCACGCTCATATCAACGGTAAATTGTCTATTCTTTATCGGATACACCTGTCACCGATTCCAGCCATTCGACTCTGTAGTCAAAGCCAATTTTAGTGGGCAGCATTGGCAAACCTTACCGAGCATATTGGTCGCCTAATTCCTTATGTCGACAACATACGCCTACATCCGTTCTGTCATGACTTGTTTTGACCACTCAGGACCAATAGGAGACATTATAAAGCTTCTATCAGCTCTTCCATTAACTGTCCGGGGGAGAATATTAAAATCCCCGTAGAACCGTTCCACTCCAACACATCACTACGCATTTACCCAATTACATTTATGCTGACTCATTGAATGGTAAATTTTGTTTAAGAAGGAAACCAATCTAAATTCATGTTTGCCAGGTATAGATAGTTCCATCTTCGGTAAATGTAGACGCAAAACAAAATTTGTACATTATTGTCTTTATTTACTTTTCTGACGGGAGATTGGTAGTACTGCAGCGGCATACCTGATGGCTTCTGCCTGTATATTACCATTGAAATTGTCGATAGTCAGCTGTTTATTGGGCACTTGTCACAGGCTTCCCGCTCGGAGTCTGTCAATTTCACGGACCTTGGGTACGGCAAATTGTCAATCCTTTTTGCGGGTAAAACTTTCACTAACTGCCCGCTGACGGTCATTCCGATCCACATTCTTGGGTATGGAAAATGACTACCCTTTTCCGAACACACTTGTTGTCTGATGCGGGTTGACATTGATTGAAATCAAGGCGCTTCTTATACGGGAAATTTTCTTTCACGGCACACCTATCCCCAGCAGCCCATCCAGTGCAATTACAATCGTCGCACTCTAAGTACGTGTAATATGTGACCCTTCAGTTAGTGCACCTATCGTCCGATCGCCACCATCTGACATTCAAATAACCGTACTTGAGGTACCGAAGTATGTTATTATTATACCGCACAACAAGCTACCCTGGTTCTGCCGCTGACATCTTTATTCACGCTCATATGAACGGAAAATTGTCTATTCTTTATCGGATACACCTGTCACCGATTCCCGCCGTCCGACTTACTAGTCAAAGCCTATTTTAGTGGTCAGCATTTGCAAACCTTACCGAGGATATTGGTCGCCAAATGGAAGTCAAATGTCATTGAGGTCACATGACATTTTTTTAAAGAAATTCAATCCCATAGTTATACCTATATACCAAAAATCAGACGTCTAGCTTTATTGGCTTCCTCATAATTAGACATGTGCATAATTAATGAGGTAGAGGATATGTCGTTATAAGTCGTCCCACCATACCAAATATGAAGGGTGTGGCACTTGTGATTGTTAAGTTATGGATGTATATATGGATACATATATGTACCAAAAATCAGACCTATAGCTTCAATGGGAAACCCAGAATTAGATATGTGCATAATAAATGAGTTGCAGGAATACGCCAAGGTCAAAGGTCAAGTGGTATCCCAAAAACTGTGGAGTGCAATTGGTCCACTTCTTGTCATTCTCGAATAGACGCTAGCATTCTCGGACTTTAACATAGGCCAGAATAAGCCATTGCCATAGCTTAGCTGCAAAGGTATAGGGGAGGTCAAAGGTCAATGAAAATCGGAAAAGCAATACTTTAAAAATCTTTTTCTCAAAATTGGCAGTGTCTATGACCTTGATATTTGGCATGAAGGAGCCTAGGACTATGGTCTACAAAAGTTGTTGAAAGAATTTCAATTGATTAATTTTTATGCAAATGAAAGTTTATTTGAAAGCTTATTTTCAATATGGCTGCAAGGACAGCTGACCTTATGGTAAAGAATCAAAAAATTACTTTTGAGGAGTTTTACCTATGTGCCAAGTTTGAAGTGTCTAGCTACAACAGTGTTCGCATGGCAGTTGCATGTAGAGGATGAAAGAAGAAAAAGAATAATAAATATAGCTGCAAAGCAGCGATGAAGGGTTGCGAGAAAATGAGCAAATGGTTACATAGTTATAACATTATAAAGAATGATATATTAACCTGTATTGTAAAGCAAATAATTAGGTGCATAATTGATAAGGTTCAGAATATGGCATCATATTGCCTCTATCCTACCAAGTATAAAAAATATATCTCTTTTAGTTACTGATTTATTGGTAAAAACTTATTTTTGAGGTCAAAGGTCATCTAAGATAAGTGACATTTTGTCAAAAAAATTGTATCCAATAGTTATCCATATATAACAAAAATCATACCTCTAGCTCTCTTTGCTTGCCCAGAATAAGATATGTGCATAATTAATGAGGAACAGTTTGTGGCGGCGTGAGGTCTCTCACCATACCAAATATGAAGGGTGTAGCCCTCGTGGTCACTGAATTATGGACAAATATGTAAATTTGAGGTCAAAGATTAATCAAGGTCATGTGACATCTTGACAAGAAATTGTGTCCAAAGTTTAAGTCAAATATACATATTGTCCATTACTGAGTAACCACAAGAGCTAGTATGATAGGACATCTAATGATGACACATCCTGTACCTCATTAATTATGCGCATTTCTAATTTTGGGAAGCAAAAAGAGCCGGAGGTATGATTTTAGGTATATAGGGATTACTATGGGACACAATTTTTTGTCAAGATGCCACATGACCTTGATTAATCTTTGACCTCAAATATACATATTTGTCCATAATTCAGTGACCACGAGGGCTACACCCTTCATATTTGGTATGGTGAGAGACCTCATGCCGCCACAAAGTGTTCCTCATTAATTATGCACATATCTTATTCTTGGCAAGCTAAGAGAGCTAGAGGTATGATATTTGGTCTATAGGGATAACTTACCAATACAATTTTTTTGACAAATAGTCATGTGACCTCGATGACCTTTGACCTTCAATATACGTATATGTCCACAACTAACTAGCCAAAAGTGCTACACCCTTCATATATGGTATGATGGGAGACCTTATGACACCACATCCTGAATCTCATTAATTATGCGCATATCTAATTTTGAGCCGGCTTAATAGAGCTAGAGGTTTGATTTTTGGTATATAGGGATAGCTTAGTATTACAACTTTTTTGACAAAATGTCATGTGACCACGATGACCTCGAATATACGTATATGTCCACAACTCAACAACCACAAGTGCTAAAGCCTTAATATTTGGTATGATGGGACACCTTATGACACCACGACATATACCTCATTAATTATGTGCATATCTTATTCTGAGCCAGCCAATAGAGCTATAGATCTGATCTTTGGTATATCAGGATAGCTTACACCTTTCAAAATTAATAGGATATTAGATCTTAAAATGTCACATCTTGTACCTCATTTATAATGCACATATGTATTTTTTTGCTGGCCACTAGAGCTAGACGTCTGATCTTTGGTATACTGGCATAAGTTTTTTATAGTAATTTTTTGCAAAAATGTCAGGTTCAAAGGATGACTTTTAGAACTATTTTAACAAATGTGCCCATGACTTATTAGGCAGGTGCAAATCTAATTCTTCTTTTTCTCTAATGCTGCCACATGTGTCAAAAGCCGGTCATCGCTGCATGCAGCTATATTTATTAGGGTTTCGGGACTTTCGTCTCGAAACCCTCTTGTAATCGTTATGTTTATTATTATTATTATAATTGTTCCGCCACCTTCACATGCTTACCATTCGAACACCGTTACCAATTTGGCACATAGGTTCTGACCCAGCTAATCGAGCTAGAGGTCCGATTTTTGGTATATAGGCATAACTTAGCAATACAATTTTTTGACAAAATGTCATGTGACCTCGATGACTTTTGACCTTAAAAATACGTTTTTGCCAATAAATCAGTACTCAGTAATGGACAATATGTATATTTGAGGTCAAAGGTCATGGAGGTCATGTGACATTTTGTCAAAAAAATGTATCAAATAGTCATCCCTATATACCAAAAATCAGACCTCAAGCTCTATTTGCTTGCCGTGAATTAGATATGTGCATTATAAAGATAGCAAAATATAGTTGGTCATGTGACATATTGTCAAAAAAGGATAGTTTGCATCCCAAAAGTTTAAGTGTGAAAAATGACAAAAAAATTGTACTGCTAAACTATCCCTATAAACCAAAAATCAGACCTCTAGCTCGATCGGCTGGCTCAATAAGGTAAAGGATGTGGTGTCATAAAGTCTCCCATCATACCAAATATGAAGGGTGTAGCACTTGTGGTTACTGACTTACGGACATATACGTATATTCAAGGTCAAAGGTCATCGAGGTCACATGATATTTTGTCAAAAAATTGTATTGCTAAGTTATGCCTATATACCAAAAATCAGACCTCTAGCTCTATTAGCTGGGTCAGAATTAGATATGCGCATAATTAATAAGGTACAGGATGTGGTGTCATAAGGTCTCCCACCATACCAAATATGAAGGTTGTAGCACTTGTGGTTACTTAGTTATGGACATATACGTATTTTCAAGGTCAAAGGTCATGGAGGTCACGTGACATTTGTCAAAAAAATTGTATTGCTAAGTTATCCACATATAGCAAAAACCAGACCTCCAGCTCTATTGGCTTGCCTAGAACTATATATGTGCATAATAAATAAGGCAAAATATAGATGGTCATGTGACATTAGTTAAAAAAGGACATATACCTATATTTAAGGTGAAAGATCATCGAGGCCACATGACATCTTGTAAACAAAACTGTAATGCAAAGCTACACATGACACATGTCACATGTCACATGACGTTTTGACAAAAAAATTGTATTACTAAGTTATCCCTATATTCGAAAAATCAGACCCTAACCGCCAATGCCCATGCCTATCTCGGGTAAGTTAGGCATTTATTCGTCACCTCAATCCATGACAGCTAATATCTATGGAAGGCATTAAGCTTCGACATATCCATAAATATCTATTATCTAATAGTCGCGCCAGCGACTTACTGACTACGCATGCGCTTATTCATAATATACTATGCGACTAACCGGAAGTGTACCCTTCTTTCTCATGATGGGCGCCGCCATGTTTTTTTTTGAGTACTCGTAAATAAACAAATACGAAACAAATTACTATGATATAACATGCCTTTTATAAAATATACCTCTTTTATTAGCCAGTAAATGTTATTATACACCTTGTCGCTGATACAAAGTATCGTTGTTGATATAGATAAACGGAGAAAACTGTCGTGCATATGAACGGGGCATACGCAAAGAATGCTGGGATTGAATTATAGAAGAGCGCCCCCTGTGTCAATAATTAGATTCAAAAATTGCAAGTTTTTAGACGGAACGCTATAGTTTTCAGCTTGTAAGTGGAAGGTGGGCAGTGCGGTTACCATTGCAATGATAATTATTGCATAATACGTCCCTTGTTTAACGCCATAGGCTGTTATCATTGTAAAAATTGCCAATTTTTGTCCAAAATTTTTACACGCTACAGAAAATCTATACCTGCCCTGCTGCAGGGTTTGACGTCGTGTAAGTACGTGAACTGCTTTCATCAGAGGGAAACTGGGCATAGTTTTCATATAAACGTTTATGAAGTAACAATTACAGTTTATCATGAATCAATACAAATAACATTGCCAATCTTAACCCCTGGCGCGACACCAAGGGCTGAGCCCTATATTATATCAGCTAATATCTATGCAAGGCATTAAGCTTCTACATATCCATAAAAAGCGACAGTAACTTTATCTAGGTAAGTTAGGCATTAATCCTCACCATAGACTGGAAGATCAGTCGAAGAGAGGAGCGCAGGGAACGTCTTCTAAATTTTCTAAATATTGGACAAGGATTTAATTATTCTAAGATAGAAACCTAGAGGTCGAGAAAACTATCTAATCTAATCTTTAATCAATGTGAACAACAAATGGGATTCAACTGTTAATTTCTTTCACAGTCAGCTCGATCGCTTCTTTCTCTAGGATCTTTTTCCATACGCCCTCAACGGACTTCCAAGTGATTGTGCTTCAAGAAATTGAGAGTGGGATGTCAAACATTCAATAGTCCTAACAAAGCTTGAAAACGCCGTGGATTTTAGAGGTCATTTCTAAATATTGAACGACAATTAAATTATTCAAAAACAGAATCCTAGTAAAACATATTACTTTCGTTAAATTCTATCGGTCAACACCTACCTAACTTACCAACATCTACATAGTTCCTATCTACCCAACTGTCCTAAACCTAACAAAAAGGCTAACCCTAACCCTAACCCTCACCACTGTCTTGTACAATTCGCTCATCACAGTTCCCACTCAATAAAGGCTTGTATTGTACAAATCGCTCAATTAGAGTTTTCCTTGCACAAATCACTCAATTAGATTTTTTTATGTACAAGTCGCTCAATCAGCTTATATTTTGATACAAACCACTCAATTAGATTCTGTTTTGTACAAATCACTCAAAATGGCAACTAATTGCAAACAAACTCCAATTGAGCGATTGGTACAACACAATTGAGTGATTTGGGCAAGACTAAGTCAAATTCAGCCATTTTTACAAGACAAACTCTAATTGAGTGATTTGTACAAGACAAAATCCAATTCAGCAATTTCTACAAGAAAAACGCTTATTGAGTGATTTTTACAAGACAAACCCTAATCGGATGATTTGTACAAGACAAACTCTAATTGAGTGATTTGTGCAAGAATAACTCCTATTTAGCGATTTGTACAAGACAAACTCAAATTGAGCGATTTTTGCAAAACTAACTCGAATTCAGCGATTTTTATAAGAAAAATTGTTATTGAGTGCCTTTTGCAAGACAAACCCTAATAGGTGATTTGTACAAGACAAACTCCAATTGAGCGATTTTTGGAAAACTATCTCGAATTCAGCAAAATTTACAAAAAAAACTATTTGAGTGCTCTTTAGAAGAGAAACCCAAATCGGGTGATTTGTGCAAGACAAACTCTAATTGAGTGATTTGAGCAAGAAAAGTCCAATTGAGCGATCAAAACAAGACAAATTCCAATTGAGTGATATATACAAGATTATCTCAAATTCAGCAATTTTTACAAGACAAACCCTAATTGAGCGATTTGTACAAGACAAACTCTAATTGAGTATTTTGTGCATAAAAACTCCAATTGAGCGATTTGTAAAAGATAAACTCCAATTGAGTGATTTATGCAAGACTAACGCAAATTCAGCAGCTTCTACAAGACAAACACCAGTTGAGTGATTTATTCAAGACTAACTCAAGTTCATCAATTTTTAAGATAAAAACTCTAATTCAGTGATTTTTGCAAAAAACACTCCAATTGAGTTATCAGTACAACAGAAACTCCTTTTGGGTTATTTGTACAAAACAGAATCTAACTGTATGGGTTTTTATCGAAAAAAAAGCTGATCGAGTGATTTGTACAAAAAAACACTCTACTTGAGTAATTTATGCAAGACTAAATGAAATTCAGCAATTTTTACAAGACAAACTCTAATTGAGTGATTTATTCAAGACTGACTCCAATTGAGTGATGCATGCAGGAAAAACTCCAATTGAACGATTTGTACAAGACAAATTCTAATTGAGTGATTTATGCAAGAAAAACTCCAATAGAGCGATTTGTACAAGAGACAAACTCCAATTGAGTGATTTATGCAAGACTAACGCAAATTCAGCAGCTTCTACAAGACAAACACCAGTTGAGTGATTTATTCAAGACTAACTAAAGTTCATCAATTTTTAAGATAAAAACTCTAATTCAGTGATTTTTGCAAAAAACACTCCAATTGAGTTATTAGTACAACAGAAACTCCTTTTGGGTGATTTGTACAAAACAGAATCTAATTGTATGGTTTTTTATCGAAACAAAAGCTGATCGAGTGATTTGTACAAAAAACACTCTACTTGAGTAATTTATGCAAGAATAAATGAAATTCAGCAATTTTTACAAGACAAACTCTAATTGAGTGATTTATTCAAGACTGACTCCAATTGAGTGATGCATGCAGGAAAAACTCCAATTGAACGATTTGTACAAGACAAATTCTAATTGAGTGATTTATGCAAGAAAAACTCCAATTGAGCGATTTGTACAAGACAAACTCTAATTGAGTGATTCGTGCAGGAAAAACTTTAATTGAGCGATTTGTACAAGAAAAACTCCAATTGAGTGATTTGTACAATAAACACTCCAAATATATTTTTACGAGAAAACTGCAAAGAGTGATTTCTGCAAGAGACACTCCGATTGAGTTATTTGTACAACAGAAACTCTGTTTGAGTGATTTGTACAATACAGAATCTAATTGAGTAATTTATGCAAGACTAAATGAAATTCAGCAATTTTTACAAGACAAACTCTAATTGAGTGATTTGTTCAAGACTAACTTCAATTGAGTGATTCGTGCAAGAAAAACACTAATTAAGCGATTCGTTCAAGACAAACTCCAATTGAGTGATTTATGCAAGACTAACTCAAATTCAGCAATTTCTACAAACCAAAGTCTAATTGAGTGATTTTTACAAAATAGAATCTTTTTGACTTGTTTGAATCAAAACTAAAGATGATCGAGCGATTTGTACAAAACAAACTCTAATTGAGTGATTTGTGCAAGAAAAACTCCAATGAGGGATTTGTAAAAGACATACTCCAATTGAATGATTTATGCAACAATAAGTTAAATTCAGCAATTTTTACAAGATAAACCTCCTGTTGACTGACTAACTCAAATTCATCAATTTTTACGAAAAACACTTCAATTGAGTGAATTTTTCAAGAGACACTCTGATTGAGTAATTTGAACAACAAAAACTCCTTTTGGGTGATTTGTACAAATCAGAATCTAATTGAGTGGTTTGCATCAAAAGAAAAGCTGATCGATTGATTTGTACAAAACAATCTTTAATTTAGTGATTTGTGAAAAAGTACTCCAATTGAATGATTATCAAAGGACTTACAATACAGAATCTAATTGAGTAATTTATGCAAGACTTACACAAATTCACCAATTTTTACAATACAAACTCTAATTGAGTGATTTGATCAAGGCTAACTCCAATTAAGTGACTCGTGCAAGGGAAACTCCAATTGAGTGATTTGTACAAAACAAACTCTGAGTGATTTAACTGTGTCAAAAAAATTCTAATTGACCGATTTACACTAGACAAACTCCAATTGAGTGATTTACGCAAGACTAACTCAAATTCAGCACTTTTTACAAGACTAAATGAAATTCAGCAATTTTTGCAAGATTAACTCCAGTTGAGTGATTTATGCTAGACAAACGCAAATTCATCACTTTTTACGCAAGAAACTCCAATTGAGTGAATTTTTCAAGAGACACTCCGATTGAGTTATTTGAACAATAAAAACTCCTTTTGGGTTTTTTGTACGAAACAGAATCTAATTGAGTGGTTTGTATCAAAACAAAAGCTGATCGAGCGATTGGTACAAGACAAAGTCTAATTGAATGATTTATGCAAAAAAACTCCAATTGAGCGATTTGTGCAAGACAAAGTCTAATTGAGTGATTTATGCAAGAAAAACTCAAATTGAGCGATTTGTTCAAGATAAACTCAAATTGAATGATTTATGCAAGACTAACTCAAATTCAGCAATTTTTACAAGACAAACAGTAATTGAGTGATTTGTACGAGACACAATTCAGTACTTTATGCAAGACTAACTCAAATACATCAATTTTTACAAAAAAACTCTTAGCGAGTGATTTTTGCAAGAGACACTCCGATTGAGTTATTTCTACAACAGAAACTCCTTTTAGAGTGATTTTTACAAAAGAGGATCTAATCGAGTGGTTTGTATCAAAACAAAAGCTGATCGAGCTATTTGTACAAAACAAACTCCAATTGAGCGATTTGTACAAGACAAACTTTAATTAAGTGACTTGTTCAAGACTTACTCCGATTGAGTGATTTATGCAACAGAAACTCCTTTTTGAGTGATTTGTACAAAACAGAATCTAATTGAGTGGTTTGTATCAAAACAAAAGCTGATCGAGCCATTTGTACAAAACAAACTGTAATTGAGCGATTTGTACAAGACTAACTTAAATTCAGCAATTCTACAAACCAAAGTCTAATTGAGTGATTTTTACAAAATAGAATCTTTTTGACTTGTTTGAATCAAAACAAAAGCTGATCGAGCGATTTGTACAAAACAAACTAATTGAGTGATTTATGCAAGAAGAACTTGAATTGATCGATTTGTGCAAGAAAAACTCCAATGAGCAAGTTGTATAAGACAAACTGCAATTGAGTGATTTATGCAAGAATAAGTTAAATTCAGCAATTTTTACAAGATAAACTCCTGTTGACTAACTCAAATTCATCAGTTTTTACGAAAAACACTCCAATTGAGTGATTTTTGCAAAAGAATTATGATTGAGTAATTTGAACAACAAAATTTCCTTTTGGGTGATTTGTACAAAACAGAATCTAATTGAGTGGTTTGCATCAAAAGAAAAGCTGATCGATTGATTTGTACAAAACAATCTTTAATTTAGTGATTTGTGAAAAAGTACTCCAATTGAATGATTATCAAAGGACTAACTCAAATTCACCAATTTTTACAATACAAACTCTAATTGAGTGATTTGTTCTAGGCTAACTCCAATTGAGTGATTCGTGCAAGGGAAACTCCAATTGAGCGATTTGTACAAAACAAAAACTGTGTGTCAAACTGTGAGTTTTTGATGCAAAAAAACTCTAAAAAACTCCAATTGAGCGATTTGTGCAAGACAAAGTCTAATTGAGTGATTTATGCAACAAAAACTCAAATTGAATGATTTATGCAAGACTAACTCAAATACATCAATTTTTACAAAAAACTCTTATCCAGTGATTTTTGCAAGAGACACTCCGATTGAGTTATTTGTACAACATAAACTCCTTTTGAGTGATTTTTACAAAAGAGGATCTAATCGAGTGGTTTGTATCAAAACAAAAGCTGATCGAGCTATTTGTACAAAACAAACTGTAATTGAGCGATTTGTACAAGACAAACTTTAATTAAGTGACTTGTTCAAGACTTACTCCGATTGAGTGATCTATGCAACAGAAACTCCTTTTGAGTGATTTGTACAAAACAGAATCTAATTGAGTGGTTTGTATCAAAACAAAAGCTGATCGAGCTATTTGTACAAAACAAACTGTAATTGAGCGATTTGTACAATACAAACTCTAATTGAGTGATTTATGCCAGACTAACTCATATTCAGCAATTTATACAAGACAAAATCTAATTGAGTGACTTGTACAAGACTAACTCCAATTGAATGATTTATGCACGAAAAACTCCAATTGAGCGATTTTAAAAAACAAACTCCAATTGAGTGATTTATGCAAGACTAACTCAAATTCAGCACTTTTTACAAGACTAAATGAAATTCAGCATTTTTTGCAAGATTAACTCCAGTTGAGTGATTTATGCTAGACAAACGCAAATTCATCACTTTTTACGCAAGAAACTCCAATTGAGTGAATTTTTCAAGAGACACTCCGATTGAGTTATTTGTACAACAGAAACTCCTTTTGAGTGATTTTTACAAAAAAAAATCTTATCGAATGGTTTGTATCAAAACAAAAGTTGATCCAGCGATTTATACAAAACAAACTGTAATTGAGTGATTTGTGCAAGAAAAAAAAAACAATTGAGCGATTTGTACAAGACAAACTCTGTGTGATTTATGCAAGACTAACTGAAATTCAGCAATTTTTACGAGGCAAACTCTTATTGAGTGAAATTTGCAAGAGACACTCCGATTGAGTTATTTGTACAACAGAAACTCCTTTTGGGTGATTTGTACAAAACAGAATCTAATTGAGCGGTTTGTATCAAAACAAAGGCTTATTGACTGATTTGTAAAAAAAAATTCTTATTGAGTGATTGATGCAAGAAAAACTCCAATTGAGCGATTTGTACAGTACAAACTCTAATTGAGTGATTTATGCCAGACTAACTTTTATTCAGCAATTTTTACAAGACAAACTCCAATTGAGTGACTTGTACAAGACTAATTCCAATTGAATAATTTGTGCAGGAAAAACTCCAATTGAGCGATTTTTAAAAGACAGACTCCAATTGAGTGATTTATGCAAGACTTACTCAAATTCACCAACTGTTACAAGACAAAGTCAAATTCAGCAATTTTTGCAATATTAACTCCAGTTCAGTGATTTATGCTAGACTAACGCAAATTCATCAATTTTTACGAAAGAAACTCCAATTGAGTGATTTTTTCAAGACACACTCCGATTGAGTTATTTGTACAATGAAAACTCCTTTTGGGTTTTGTAAAAACCAGAATCCAAGTGAGTGGTTTGTATCAAAACAAGGACTGATCGAGCGATTGGTACAATACAAACTCTAATTGATTGATTTATGCAAGAAAAACTCAAATTGAGCGATTTTTACAAGACAAACCCTAATTCAGTGATTTGTACAAGACTAACTCCAATCGAGTGATTTTTACAAGAGACACTCCGATTGAGTTATTTGTACAACAGAATTTCCTTTTGAGTGATTTGTGGAAAACAGAATGTAATTGAGTGGTTTTTATCAAAACAAAAGCTAATCAAGCAATTTGTACAAAACAAACTCTGATTGAGTGATTTTTGAAAGAAATACTCCCACTGAGTGATTTATGCAAGACTAACTGAAATTCAGCACTTTTTACTAGACAAACCCTAATTGAGTGATTTGTACAAGACTTACTCAAACTCAATGATTTTTGCAGGAAAAACTCCAATTTAGCGATTTGTAGAAGACGCACTCTAATAGAGCGATGTCTACAAATCTAACTCCAATTAGTTGAATTGTACAACATAAACTACATTTTAGTTGATTTGTACAAGATAGAATGTACTTGTAAGGTTATTGTACAATACAACTCTTTATTGAGTGATTTATAGTAGGGAAACTGTGATTGAGCGATTTATACAAGATATCATTTAAGGTTAAGGGTTACAGTTAGGGTTTAGCTTTTTTGTTAGGGTTAAGGACAGTTGGGTAGATAGGAACTATGTAGATGTTGGTTAGTTAGATATGTGGTTTTATTTGTTCTTCACATTGATTATAGATTAGATTAGATACTTTTTTCGATCTTTAGGTCTCTATCTTAGAATAATTAAATCCTTGTCCAATATTTAAAAAATTTACAAGACGATCCCTGCGCTCCTCTCTTCGACTGATCTTCCAATCTATGGTGAGGATTAATGACTAACTTACCTAGATAAAGTTACTGTCGCTTTTTATGGCTATGTCAAAGATAAATGCCTAACTTGCATAGATATTAGCTGTCATGGAGAGTGGTGACGACTAAATGCCTAACTTAACCAAGATAGGTATTGGCGTCATGATCATAAGCATGGCGAATACTTGTTAGGGTTAGGGTTAGAAAATTTTAAATATTAAAGTCCAAGACAGCAAGAGTCTATCGGACAATGGCCAGTAGGGCACAAAATTGCTCTACACAATTTTGGGGATTCAACTTGACCTTTGACCTTGGCATATTCCTGCAACTCATTAACTATGTGCATATCTAATTCTGAGTCAGCCAATAGAGCTAGAGGTCTGATTTTTGCTCTAAAGGCATAACTTAGCAATACACTTTTTTTTTGACAAAATGTCATGTGACCTCGATGACCTTGAATATACGTATATGCCCATAACTAAGTAACCACAAGTGCTACATCCTTTATATTTGGTATGATGGGAGACCTTATGACACCACATCATGGACCTCATCAATTATGTGCATATCTAAGTCTGAGCCAGCTAATACAGCTAGAGGTCTGATTATTGGTATATATCGATAACTTAGCATAACAATTTTTTGAAAAAATGTCATGTGACATCGATCACCTGTGACCTTGAATGAAGGTATATGTCAATAACTAAGTAACCACAAGTGCTGCTCCCTTCACTCTGGTATGATGGGACACCTTATGACGACATATCCCGTTCCTTATTAATTATGAAAATATTTTATTCTTGGCAAGCCCAATGAGCTTGAGGTCTGATCTTTGGTAAATAGGGACAACCAAGCAATACAATTTTTTACACAAAATGTCGCGTGACCTCGATGACGTTTCACCTTAAATATGAGTATATGTCCATAACTAAGTAACTACAAGTGCTACACCTTTCATATTTGGTATGATCACAGGGGAAAGAAATCAGTCCCCTAGGGTGGGGAGGAGGGTTTTTTGTGCAACGGTTTACCTTATTTGATTTTATTATTTTGACTGTGATAATTCAAATAAAGAGTTGAACTCCACACCGTCTGACTGCTTTATATATTACCGACAAGTCCTTATCTCCTCTCCTACTTGTGTATACACCACTGTAATTGCTCCGAAAACATTGCCAACTTGCTAATCCGCTGTCCGTATCAGCGGATTAAGTGATTGAGTCAACACCACAGCCGTCACACACGTAGTAAAATAAGGAAAGGGTTGAAAATCACAGACACAGTATCACAAGAAAACGCAAATCTGAGCAGATATAGAAGTCAATCGAAATTTAACGACTATCAAAAGCATCGCTATACCGATGAACTGTTACATGCCAAAGTACGCCGTCTAAAATGGTCATCTTGAGCCAGAAAACCAACCTACATTTTTGAGTCAGTCATGGTCCGATGTCGTCCGTAAGAGCGAAAGTCGGAAGTAGAACCTTTTGACCTCAAACATGTTTATTTCCAATCCAGAAGTAAACATATTTCCCATGATGCGTTTGATGTTACATAATGTCAAAGTTAGTACATTATGCTCAAAATGAGCAAAAGTTTTATAAGATCACGCTACACGACTGGTTTTAATCAATCCTACAAAATCAAAACAAGGATTCAATTTGTATCCTTTTTGTCACAAAATGTTGCTAACGATGAGTTAGAGAGTATAACCAAAACTTCTGTAAATCCTGCACGGAAAGAGCAGAAGGGCGAGGTATCACGTTTCCTGCCTCTGTATCTACACAAACCTCCTTCGTCAATCGAGGTGGTAGCTTCAACAGCCACAGACAAGGATAATTTTTCTCCTTGTAGCGAGGCTCAGACAGCATCAACCGAACCGAACACCGCTGCAGGCAGCTCAATATAGATTGATGTCATCGTGTATGCCAGTATTATACACTATCCATATTCAGATATTATTCGATGCCACCATTGATGCATCGTCATCGTACATCTATAGTGTCTATCGTAAACGTAGCACACCGTCATCGACTGTGACTGACTCGTTTGCCCGGCCTCCCCGCTAATACATCAGCGACAATCCGTACCAATGAAGTTCTCACCTACAGGTACTCCAAAAGAACCTCCACAATGTGCACATCGTATCAACAAAACATCTTGAATGGCAAGGAACACGATTAGACTTCCTAATATTAACCCCAGTTATTACCAGGATTACGAATTTACTGACATTTTCTTGTCCGTTCTCGTTTTAAAATGTTAGTGTGTTTTTCACTTCCGCGTCCATGTGTAGCGTAAGTTATAGTATTTTCCCCAAAGACGGACAGCCCTCGCTTCACTTTCCGAGAACAAGATGGATAAAATCATCAACTTTTTATTCAGTTTTTTTGTTTGTGTGCTGGTACTGCAAGCACGCCTTTTCAACAAAAACGATTTCATGGTATTTGATACATTGTCTGTGTATTCTGTCTGTAAAACCGTCGGCGGCTGCGTTTAGGTTGTTGCGCGGCACAACAGAGGGTGCATGCTGATTTTTATATATTTTCGCTGTATTGTTATGCACTTTCCACCAGTATCATTCCTCAAACACGCAACTCAATGACGACAGCACATAATCTGAATGAACTGAAAGGATGGACTTAGCTTTTTAAAGTTCTAGGTACGGTTGGTGGAGGGACTGTGTTCTAGGGTAGGAAAATGTAGTCAGGAACTTAACCTATGTCATCAAAAATTTTGTAACGTTGCTGTTCTCCTTAAGGCCGCCCAGATCATGTATTTTAATTTTTTCTGAGCTGTCTCTCCACATGGCTGTTGTTAGGCTAGTGACTTTAACTGTTCTACATTTTCTCTCCTGATCGGTCGGACGGTAGCCTTGTTGATTTCATCACAGACAAGGAGCTCCAATTTCCCTCCACGAGAATAGTTTAAGCGTCCACGGTCGTAGATTTCAGGTTTCCGATTTTTTCCCAATATTTTCTCTCCACAACCGATCGCACCAGGTCGTGGCTGTAAAGTGTTGAATTTTCACGACATTTTTCTCAACGACCGTGACTTTCAGGTATTCGACTTCATTTTCTGTCCACGACCGGTTGAGGTAGTGGCCGTAAAGTGTTAAATTTTTCCCGACATTTTCTCAACGATCGGTCATCAAGCTTTGACTTTTTTCCCCGGTAATTTTTTTCAACGACCGGTCGTGGCTATAAAGTGTTGAATTTAACCCGAAATTTTCTCAATGATTTGTCATGAGGTTATAGCTTTCAGGTTTTTACTTTTTTTCCCGGTAATTTTTCTCCATGACCGATCGTGAGGTCGTGGCTGTAAGTGTAAAGTGTGGAATTTTTGCCAACATTTCTCTACACGACCGGTCGCTAGGTTGTTGCTTTCAGTAATTTCTCTCAATGGCCGGTCACTAGGGAGCTCCTTTACCGTTTATTTATGAATAATAAGTTGTGTACCTTCCTATTTATTTACGAATCCATGCATATTTTAAGCGTCCACTAGTTTTACGGACGACATCGTGACACTGTGTCTGTGATTTTCAACCCTTTCCTTATTTTAATGCGTGTGGGACGGCTGTGGTGTTGACTCAATCACTTATCCGCTGATACGGACAGCGGATTAGCAAGTTGGCAATGTTTTCGGAGCAATTACAGTGGTGTATACAAAAGTTAGAGAGGAGATAAGGACTTGTCGGTAATAATAAAGCAGTCAGACGGTGTAGAGTTCAACTCTTTATTTGAAATATCACAGTCAAAATTAATAAAATTACTTGCAGCAATAAAGAAAACAGTCAGACGGCGCAGAGTTGAACTCTTTATTTGAAATATCACAGTCAAAATTAATAAAATCAAATAAGGTAAACCATTGCACAAAAAACCCCTCCCTCCCCACCCCAGGGGACTGATTTCTTTCCCCTATGGTATGATGGGAGACCTTCTGACACCACATCGTGTACACAATTAATTATGCGCATATCTAATTCTGAGCCAGCTAATAGAGCTAGAGGTCTGATTTTTGCTATGAAGGCATAGGTTAGCAATACACTTTTTTTTACGAAATATCATGCGACATCGATGATATTCGACCTTGAATATACGTATATATCAATAACTATGTAACCACAAGTGCTACACCCTTCATATTTGGTATGATGGGAGACCTTGTAACACCACTTCATGGACCTTATCAATTATGTGCATATCTAATTCTGAGCCAATCAATAGAGCTAGAGGTCTGATGTTTGGTATATTGGGATAACTTAGCATAACAATTTTTTTGGAAAAAATGCCATGTGACCTCGACGACCTTTGACCTTGAATTTACGTATATGACCGTAACTAAGTAACCACAAGTGCTACACCATTTATCTTTGGTATGATGGGACACCTTATGACGACATATCCTGTTCCTTATTAATTATGAAAATATTTAATTCTTGGCAAGCCAAATGAGCTTGAGGTCTGATTTTCGGTATATAGGGACAACCAAGCAATACAAATTTTTACACAAAATGTCGCGTGACCTCGATGACCTTTCACCTTAAATATGAGTATATGTCCATAACTAAGTAACCACCAGTGCTACACCCTTCATCTTTGGTATGATGGGACACCTTATGACGACACATCCTGTTCCTCATTAATTATGGACATATTTAATTCTTGGCAAGCCAAATGAGCTTGAGGTCTGATTTTTGGTATATAGGGACAACCAAGCAATACAATTTTTTACACAAAATGTCGCGTGACCTCCATGACCTTTCACCTTAAATATGATTATATGCCCATAACTAAGTGCTACGACCTTTATATGTGGTATGATGGGAGACCTTATGACACCACATCATGGACCTCATCAATTATGTGCTTATCTAATTCTGAGCCAGCCAATAGAGCTAGAGGTCTAATTTTTGCTAATAAAGCATAACCTAGCAATACACTTTTTTGACAAAATGTCATGTGAGCTCGAAGACCTTCAATATACGTTTATGTCCATAACTAAGTACCCACAAGTGCTACACCCTTCATCTTTGGTATGATGGGACACCTTGTGACGAAACATCCTGTTCCTTATTAATTATGGACATATTTAATTCTTGGCAAGCCAAATGAGTTTGAGGTCTGATTTTTGGTATATAGGGACAACCAAGCAATACAATTTTTTACACAAAATGTCGCGTGACCTCCATGAGCTTTCACCTTAATTATGAGTATATGTCCATAACTAAGTAACCTTAAGTGCTACACCCTTCATATTTGATATGATGGGAGACCTTATGACACTACCTCATGTACCTCATTAATTGTGCGCATATCTAATTCTGAGCCAGCCAATAGAGCTAGAGGTCTGATTTGAGGTATATAGGCATAACTTAGCATAACAATTTATTTTGACAAAATGTCATGTGACCTCGATGACCTTTGACCTTCCTTGAATATACGTATATGTCTATAACTAAGTAACCACAAATGCTACATCTTTCATATTTGGTATGATAGGAGACCTTTTGACACCACCTCATGTTCCTCATTAATTATACGCATATCTAATTCTGAGCCAGCCGATAGAGCTAGAGGTCTAATTTTTGCTAATAAGGCATAACCTAGCAATACACTTTTTTGACAAAATGTCATGTGAGCTCGAAGACCTTCAATATACGTATATGTCCATAACTAAGTACCCACAAGTGCTACACCCTTCATCTTTGGTATGATGGGGCACCTTGTGACAACACATTCTGTTCCTCATTAATTATGGACATATTTAATTCTTGGCAAGCCAAATGAGCTTGAGGTCTGATCTTTGGTAAATAGGGACAACCAAGCAATACAACTTTTTACACAAAATGTCGCGTGACCTCGATGACCTTTCACCTTAACTATGAGTATATGTCCATAACTAAGTAACCTTAAGTGCTACACCCTTCATATTTGGTATAATGGGAGACCTTATGACACCACCTCACGTACCTCATTAATTATGCGCATATCTAATTCTGAGCCAGCCAATAGAGCTAGAGGTCTGATTTTTTATATAGGCATAACTTCGCAATACACTTTTTTTGACAAAATGTCTTGTGACCTCAATGTTCTTTGACCTTAAATATGAGTATATGTCGATAGCTACGAAACCACAAATGCTACCCCCTTCATAATTAGTATGATGGGAAACCTTATGCACAACACCCATGTACCTCATCAATTATGTGCATATCTAATTCTGAGCCAGGCAGTAGAGCTAGAGGTCCGGTTTCTCGTTATATAGGGACAACTTAGCATAACAATTTTATAGACAAAATGTCATGTGACCTCGATGAGCTTTGTCCTTGAATATACGTATAAGTCCATAACTAAGTAACCACAAGGGCTACACCCTTCATACTTGGTAGGATGGGAGACCTTATGACACCACATCGTATACCTCATTAATTATGCGCATATCTAATTCTGAGCCAGCCAATAGAGCAAGAGGTCTGATTTTTGATATATATGGATAACTTAGCATAACAATTTTTTTAACAAAATGTCATGTGATCTCGATAACTTTACACTTTGAAAATAGGTATATGTCCATAACTACATAACCACAAGTGCTACACCGTTCATATTTAATATGATGGGACACCTTATGACAAAATATCGTTTAGCTCATTAATTATGTGCATATCTAATTCTGCGCCAGCCAATAGAACTAGAGGTCTGATTTTTGGAATATTGGGATAACTAAGCATAACAATTTTTTGGAGAAAATGTCATGTGACCTCGATGACCTTTCACCTTGAATATACGTATATGACCGTAACTAAGTAACCACAAGTGCTAAAACCTTCATCTTTGGTATGATGGGACACCTTATGACAACACATCTTGTTCCTTATTAATTATGGACATATTTAATTCTTGGCAAGCCAAATGAGCTTCAGGTCAGATTTTTGGTAAATAGGGACAACCAAGCAATACAATTTTTTACACAAAATGTCGCGTGACCTCCATGACCTTTCACCTTAATTATGAGTATATGTCCATAACTAAGTAACCTTAAGTGCTACACCCTTCATATTTGGTATGATGGGAGACCTTATGACACTACGTCATGTACCTCATTAATTATGCGCATACCTAATTCTGAGTCAGCCAATAGAGCTAGAGGTCTGATTTGAGGTATATAGGCATAACTTAGCATAACAATTTTTTTTGACAAAATGTCATGTGAGCTCGAAGACCTTCAATATACGTATATGTTAATAACTAAGTACCCACAAGTGCTACACCCTTCATCTTTGGTATGATGGGACACCTTTTGACGACACATTCTGTTCCTCATTAATTATGGACATATTTAATTCTTGGCAAGCCAAATGAGTTTGAGGTCTGATTTTTGGTAAATAGGGACAACCAAGCAATACAATTTTTTACACAAAATGTCGCGTGACCTCGATGACGTTTCACCTTAAATATTAGTCCAGTCATTTTAGGCCAAAAAAGGGGGTAACCCACCACAAATTGCAACAGAATTTATTTTTTCACCATTCATCTCAGAAAAACCTAAATAAAAACATATCAAAAGTCTTCCAAAATCCGAGGAGTGGAAAACCGCCTAATTTGCATAAATCCAAAATGGCCGCCCCGGTATTATAGTTTCAACGCTTTTGGCCACTTACTGCCCAATATTGGTCCGATTTTAATAATTTTTTTTTATTTCCAATATACCTTGTACATTCCCTTCATATTTTAGACATTTTTACAATTATTCCATCGTTATTATTTACAAAACAGGAACATGGGTCCGAATTTTACTGTAAAACAATAGTATTCTCACACACACTGTCTTGTAATCAATACTTGTTTTATTTTATATGATACAAATGTCTGTAATGTGAAATAAATAAATAAATAGATAAATAGATAGATAAATAGATAGATAAATAGATAGATAGATAGATAAATAAATAAATAAATAAATAAATAAATAAATAAATAAATAAGAAAGAAATACAAGGAAGACAAAATTATTCATCAGTTGTTGTTCGTCTTTGCTAGTAAAGGAAAAGCAACTCCACTTCATATTTGGGTTGTTTGCGTTTTGTGTGTGATATTGTGTATGATTTAAGTGTATATCATGTTTGGCTGTTTTTATGTAAAATGTTGCTCAGCCATGGCGAGACGTACCCGTAATCTACGTGTCTTGTGTTTATCCGCACTGGAGCGGAGACATTGCTGTGACACTACGATACTTTGGCGCTACGTTTCGAAAACAGAGTTTTCTGGGGTACACACTTGGAGATAACACGATTGGAACTAATTTGGGATAATTGGATAGGCGCAATTTCTCAAGAATTAGAAATTTGTCTAATATTACCCCATATTTGCTTATCATCTTTAAAATTTTATTCAAAATTTACGATGCTGTTGAAATGTTATGGGTAAGAATCAGCGCATGATAGTATCTAATGTAATATTGTTCACAACATATGAACAATATTTATATTTGAATGAAAATGTGTGAGTTTGTCTATAGTTTCTTCATTACTGAAACACTAGTACTAATCTCAGTTTGTCACTTTGCCTCGACCAAAATGAAGTCTTTTGATTGATTTACAGTTAAGTCAGTCAGGGTCATTTAAAATGTGCCCTGACTCAACTTAATGTTTATGAAGCCTTAGATTCACGAAAAAGTCAGGGGCATTTCAAAAGTGCCCTGACTCAAAAGTCGGCAATTAGAGAAATTTTAAGCATTTTGTCTCGTCTTCTTCTGTCTCTGCTTCTTCGGTACATTTACACAAAAATCAACATGTTTTCATAAAAATGAGTCCGATGAAAGAGGTATGCAATAATAATTGTGTTTTCGTTGTTTTTTTAGATGAGAACAATATTTCAAATTTTACACTATTCTATCATTTTGTAAAATTTCGGCTGTAAAAATTTCGATTTCGTTACATTTTCCTAAAAATTACTCTCATCCAATTTTCCCAAAATAGTTCCAATCGTGTTAGATAGGTTCGGATTAGAGAGAGACAGAATGGCCGGAGACAGCTTTGTATTGAGTCTTAGTATGACCAAGTTCAAAGATAAAAAAGGAAACACATAAACAAGAATCATAGAATGACAAAATAACGAAAAGTCACAATAGAACAAAATTGAGCACTGCATCAAACAACTCAGATTCATTAAGAATCTATCGACACACAAACTCACCAATTGAAATCAACGTACTTAGCAAAGGCTTAAAATTCATTCCCACAACAAATCGTCTTAACAGAATCCACCTGTTATAGGGGAAATAAAATATACATTCCGAAAATGAGACTCCGATATATCATGAGACACAGACCGTACAACACCCAGTCAAAATGAACTCGAAATGGATCCCACATACAACCGAGAACACAAAACTAGAAAATTATTTGGAAGCAACAAAATTGGCTATTGTTAACACATCTATTCGAAACACAAAAAACAACATGACACGTGCAGAACAAATTGTGTTCAAAACGCTATTAAAAAACAAGAAGATAACCATCAAACCGTTTGATAAAGGACGGGGGACAGCCATTTTAAACACTGATGATTACATAAGATAATGTCAACTTAACGATCAACAATACTACACAAAATTGGCAACAGATGACACAAAAAATACAATAGAAGACATACCGGTACACAATCTCATAACAGAAATGTACAATGAAAAACACATTGACATCACACATATGAACATTTGAATCCAGTCGATAGAAAAATAAGAACGCCACTTTGGTACCTTCTACCGAAAATACACAAAGTGCGCCACCAGGAGCTATGTTCGTAGTACGGCCAATCATAAGTGGATGCTCCAGTCTAACATTTCACATATCAGAATTCATTGACCATTTTCTCAAACAAATCGTCAAGAAAGAACCAACATACATCAAAGACAACAGACTACAGAAAATTGAGACAATCAAAGTTCCGGCCAAAGCGACACTAGTAACACTGGATGTAATTTCCATGTACACGAATACACCACATGATGAGGCAGTTGAATCAGTCGGCAGAGCATTAAATCAGGAAAGATCATCAAACAGTTACATAATCAAGCAACCACCAACGAAACACATGATAGCTCTTCTAGAAGTAATCTTAAAAAAAACAACACATTCGAATTCAACGATGAATTGTACTGTTAAATATGGGGATGCTCGATGGGGTCCCCGTCTTCTCCAGAAATAGCAGATATTACATTTCATGAGACAGAAACGAGAATAATACAGAAACACAAACAACAAATATCGACCTAGCTGAGGTTCAGGGACGATGTTTTTCTGATTTTCATCGGAACACAACACGAACTCAATAAATTCATATCAAACATCAACAAAATGCATCCTACTTTCAATTTTTCGTTTGAAAGCTCCTCTCAAGAAATCACATATTTAGACCTATCTACAAAGGTCGTCGATACAACAAAGAGAATATTCTCGGTAAAACACACACACACAAAGCCAACAGATACATTTCAATTCTTACAAAGAAACTTATGCCATCCGGCAGCAACATTCAAAGGTCTGATCAAAGGTGAATCATTACGATACATCAGAACATGTAACAACGAAATCGATTTTACACAAAACGTCACACCATTTAGTGAAAAATTACAAGACCGACAATACAAAAAAATGAAATAGAAAGCATTATCAGAGAGACAGATCATAAAAGCAGAAAAAGACTGCTTGAACAACAAAAAGAAAGAAATAACGCCACCAACAATACCAACATATAGCCCGTACATAGAAACGACAAAAATCAAACAAGCCCTGACAGAAAACTGGAGTGAACTTGAAAAAGACAAAACACTAAAAAACACTGTTCCAAAACCAACCTTTAATCGCATATATTTATTAGAAGGAACAGAAATATAGGTGACACATTTATAAGCGCCAGACTTCACAAAAACTACAATAGCTCAAACTCAGGGTCACACGAACCTACACAAACAAAACGAGATCAACTGTAGACATTCTAGCTTCACTACTTGAACAACAAACGTAAGTGGAACAACGTATTACCAAATTAAAAATCTAACAATCAATCAATTGGTCTCACCAATCAAAATGAATTTTAAGTGGCTGATGAAGAAAAAGTCTGTTTTCAAACGTACGCCAAAGGATCATAGTGTCACAGCAATCTCTCCGCGCCAGTGGGGATTAACACAAGACACGTAGATTACGGGTACGTCTCGCCATGGCTAAGCAACATTTTACATAAAACAGCCAAACATGATATACACTTATATTATACACAATATCATACACAAAACGCAAACAACCCAAATATGAACGATGTGTGGAGTTGCTTTTCCTTTTCTACCAATACTATTTAATTCCAATGTGATCTGTACACTTTCCAGGAGACTTTAAACCCCCTCTCCCTTTGGTTGGCTCTCCCGCGCTGGCACACTTTGTCAATTCAGGCGCGGCTGTTTATCTACAATTTGGGTAAAATAAAACAGCATTTGGGAAACTGGTAATTTTACAATTACCAGCTAGTATTGAACCTCATGTTGAGTTTCATAACTATGGTGACAACCAGTGTACCCTGGTAACACAATATCAACACACTAGATATAACTAGACTTCAAACCGAATGTTCTAAAAAATGCGTGAGTTCAGCCGGTGGCTTTTAATGTGAAATAGGGAATAGGTTATTGGCAAATTAACAACCAAAATTAAAATGGATACATATTCTGTATTAGTTATACTGAGATTGCTTTCAATTTTATTTATATATTTCACACCATATACGTTAGCATCTTGCAAAATTAGACCAGTATTGATTGGAAGGTGAAGTGTGTTTGTGTACCATTGTTTTACCCTGAAATTCAGACTTGTGTGCCTGTTTTATTAACAACTACAATTGGAAATGCCCTAAAATGTTGGAAATTAGAAGAGAATGTACAATTTATAAGAAAATAAAAAAAATATTGTCCAAATCGGACTGATATCGCGCAATATGTGGTCACAAGTGTTGATTCAATAATACCGGGGGCGGCCATTTTGGATTTATGCAAATTAGGCATTGTTCCAATCCTTGTGTATTTATTTATTTACTTATTTACTTATTTATTTATTTATTTATTTAACATTACAGACATTTGCACCTTATAAAATCATGAAACAAGTATTGATTAGAAGACACAGTGTGTGAGAATACCATTGTTTTACAATTATGTTCCTGTTTTGTGAATAAAAACAATGGAATTTTTGTAAACATGTCTAAAATATAATGAAAATGTACAAGGTACATGGAAATAAAAAAAAATTACCAAAATCGGACCAATATTGGGCAGTAAGTGGCCAAAAGCATTGAACCTATAATACCGGGGCGGCCATTTTGGATTTATGCAAATTAGGCACTTTTCCACTCCTTGGATTTTGGAAGACTTTTGATATGTTTTTCTCTGGTTTTTTCTGAGGTGAGTAGTGAAAAAATAAATTCTGTTGCAATTTGTGGTGGGTCATTTCATATTTTGACTGGACTATATGAGTATATGTCCATAACTAAGTAACCTTAAGCGCTACACCCTTCATATTTGGTATGATGGGAGACCTTATGACACTACCTCATGTACCTCATTAATTATGCGCATATCTAATTCTGAGCCAGCCAATAGAGCTAGAGGTCTGATTTAAGGTATATAGGCATAACTTAGCATAACAATTTTTTTTGACAAAATGCCATGTGACCTCGATGACCTTTGACCTTCCTTGAATATACGTATATGTCTATAACTAAGTAACCACAAGTGCTACACCGTTCATATTTAATATGATGGGAGACCATATGACAAAATATCGTTTAGCTCATTAATTATGTGCATATCTAATTCTGAACCAGTAAATAGAGCTTAGAGGTCTGATTTTTGCTATAAAAGCATAACCTAGCAATACACTTTTTTGACAAAATTTTATGTGAGCTCGATGACCTTGAATATACGTATATATCCATAACTAAGTAACCACATGTGCTACACCTTTCATCTTTGGTATGATAGGACACCTTATGACGACACATCCTGTTCCTCATTAATTATGGACATATTTAATTCTTGGCAAGCCAAATGAGCTTGAGTTCTGATCTCTGGTAAATAGGGACAACCAAGCAATACAATTTTTTACACAAAATGTCGCGTGACCTCCATGACCTTTCACCTTAATTATGAGTATATGTCCACAACTAAGTAACCTTAAGTGCTACACCCTTCATATTTGGTATGATGGGAGACCTTATGACACTACCTCATGTACCTCATTAATTATGCGCATACGTAATTCTGAGTCAGCCAATAGAGCTAGAGGTCTGATTTGAGGTATATAGGCATAACTTAGCATAACAATTTTTTTTGACAAAATGTCATGTGACCTCGATGACCTTTGACCTTCCTTGAATATACGTATATGTCTATAACTAAGTAACCACAAGTGCTACACCTTTCATATTTGGTATGATGGGAGACCTTATGACACCACCTCATTTACCTCATTAATTATACGCATATCTAATTCTGAGCCAGCCGATAGAGCTAGAGGTCTAATTTTTGCTAATAAGGCATAACCTAGCAAGACACTTTTTTGACAAAATGTCATGTGAGCTCAAAGACCTTAAATATGAGTATATGTCCATAACTAAGTACCCACAAGTGCTACACCCTTCATCTTTGGTATGATGGGGCACCTTGTGACGACACATTCTGTTCCTCATTAATTATGGACATATTTAATTCTTGGCAAGCCAAATGAGCTTGAGGTCTGATCTTTGGTAAATAGGGACAACCAAGCAATTCAATTTTTTACACAAAATGTCGCGTGACATCGATGACGTTTCACCTTAAATATGAGTATATGTCCATAACTAAGTAACCACAAGTGCTACACCCTTCATATTTGGTATGATGGGAGACCTTATGACACCACCTCATGTACCACAATAATTATGCGCATATCTAATTTTGAGCGAGCCAATAGAGGTCTGATTTTTGGTATATAATCATAACTTCGCAATACACTTTCTTTGACAAAATGTCTTGTGACCTCAATGACCTTTGACCTTAAATATGAGTATATGTCCACAGTTATGTAACCACAAGTGCTACACCCTTCATATTTGGTATGATGGGAGACTTTATGACACCACCTCATCTACCTAATTAATTATGTGCATATCTAATTCTGAGCCAGCCAGTAGAGCTAGAGGTCCGGTTTTTCGTTATATAGGGACAACTTAGCATAACAATTTTATTGACAAAATGTCATGTGACCTCGATGAGCTTTGTCCTTGAATATACGTATAAGTCCATAACTAAGTAACCACAAGGGCTACACCCTTCATACTTGGTAGGATGGGAGACCTTATGACACCACATCGTGTACCTCATTAATTATGCGCATATCTAATTCTGAGCCAGCCAATAGAGCTAGAGGTCTGATTTTTGGTATATAGGGATAACTTAGCATAACAATTTTTTTGACAAAATGTCATGTGATCTCGATAACCTTACACTTTGAAAATAGGTATATGTCCATAACTACATAACCACAAGTGCTACACTGTTCATATTTAATATGATGGGACACCTTATGACAAAATATCGTTTAGCCATTAATTATGTGCATATCTAATTCTGCGCCAGCCAACAGAGCTAGAGGTCTGATTTTTGGAATATTGGGATAACTAAGCATAACAATTTTTTGGAGAAAATGTCATGTGACCTCGATGACCTTTCACCTTGAATATACGTATATGACCGTAACTAAGTAACCAAAAGTGCTAAAACATTCATCTTTGGTATGATGGGGCACCTTATAACAACACATCCTGTTCCTTATTAATTATGGACATATTTAATTCTTGGCAAGCCAAATGAGCTTGAGGTCAGATTTTTGGTATATAGGGACAAACAAGCAATACAATTTTTTACACAAAATGTCGCGTTACCTCCATGTTCTTTCACCTTAATTATGAGTATATGTCCATAACTAAGTAACCACAAGTGCTACACCCTTCATATTTGGTATGATGGGACACCTTATGACACCACATCGTGTACTTCATTAAATATGCGCATATCTAATTCTGAGCCAACTAATAGAGCCAGAGGTGTGATTTTCATTATCTAGGGGTAACCAAGCAATACAATTTTTTGACAAAAGTTGCTTCACCTCGATCACCTTTCACCTTAAATATGAGTATATGTCCATAACTAAGTAACCACAAGTGCTACACCCTTCATCTTTGGTATGATGGGAGACCTTCTGACATAACATCCTCTACATCATTAATTATGCGCATATCAAATTCTGAGCCAGCCAATAGAGCTAGAGGTCTGATTTTAGGTATATAGGCATAACTTAGCATAACAATTTTTTTTCGACAAAATGTCATGCGACCTCGATGACCTTTGACCTTCCTTGAATATACGTATATGTCCATAACTAAGTAACCACAAGTGCTACACACTTCATATTTGGTATGATGGGAGACCTTATGACACCACATTGTGTACCTTATTAAATATGCACATAATTAATTCTGAGCCAACTAATAGAGCTAGAGGTCTGATTTTCGGTATATAGCGATAACCAAGCAATACAATATTTTTTACAAAATGTCGCTTGACCTCAATGACCTTTCACCTTATGAGTATATGTCCATAACTAAGTAACCACAAGTGCTACACCCTTCATATTTTGGTATGATGGGAGACCTTATGGCATCTTATCATGGACCTCATCAATTATGTGCATATCTAATTCTGAGCTAGCAAATAGAGCAAGAGTTCTGATTTTTGGTATAGGCATAACTTAGCACTACACTTTTTTGACTAACACTCATGTGACCTCGATGACCTTGAATATACGTAAATGTCCATAACTAAGGTAACACAAGTGCTATAGCCTTCGTATTGGTATGATTGGAGACCTTATGACACCACTTCCTGTACGTCATTAATTATGCGTATATCTATTTCAGAGCCAGCTAATAGAGCTAGAGGTCTAATTTTTGGTATATAGGGATAACCAAACAATACAATTGTTTTGACAAAATGTCATGTGACCTCGATGACCTTGAATATACGTATATGTCCATAACTAAGTAACCACAATGCTACAGCCTTCGTATTGGTATGATGGGAGACCTTATGACACCACATCCTGTACCTCATCAATTATGTGCATATCTAATTTTGAGCAAGCCAATAGAGCTAGTGGTCTGATTTTTGGTATATAGGGATAACTTGGCATAACAATTTTGACCTGATGTCACGTAACCTTGATGACCTTTGACATCAAATATACATATTTGTCCTTTACTCATTAACCACAAGTGCAATACCCTTAATATTTGGTGGAATAGTCCTGTTTCATAAGTCAGGTCCATGACATATGTACCAACATCAGTGATTGGTTCATCTGGTAATTTAAGGTCCATTTACGTTACGCTGATTGGTAGGACCTCATGTGTTAGGTCTCATTGCTATGTATTATTCACTTTACAGCTCCCTGATTGGTTAATGTGTAGGTCCGGTCCTCCAGTGTTCACTGCCTTATTATGCAATGTCCCACGTGCTTCCGGGCTACCGCTAAAGTAATACGTTATTCGTGATGTTCACGGATCGGCCGAAAGTTACAACGAGAAATGCCCGACAAACCTTCATTCGTTAAATTTCCATGTTTTTACTTATCCCTGTCCCTTTATGCATTAAGTAGACTCGGTTCAAGTCTGTGATTTGTTAATCTTTAAGTGGAGTGAACGCAACGATATGTATTTTGCTTTCATGTGAAAAGCGTGTGAGTGGAGTGGACGCGATGAGTCGGGTGAACGCTATACAGGGGAGTTTCACCCGGAGGTGAATCCGGCAGAAACTAACTCACTATACTGCGCAGACTCAAAGGTAGCGCATTCAATCGCTGGGAAAAACATGGCCTGGGCTACCAAATTCCAAATAGTTTTGTACGAAATTGGAGAGACACAAGAGCAACTATTATAAATGATTTTATTTTTTTGAAATTCATCGACTTGAACCAAATCTAGCATTACAGGCATGTTGGCTCTTTGTTTTCCAATCGTTGGTTACGTACAAAGTTCACGCATTTCATTTTCATTGGGGCATTGGCCGCATCGACAATAGTGAGGCCTGTGAATGACAAGAGGAAACAATAGAGCTTCAAGGCATTACGTAACAAAAATTACACAACGGTTTCAGACGTCAGTAGCTCATTTCAACCTTGGATCCATGTTTCAACCAACTCGTGCAGGGAAAAGGACAAAATTTCTCCTGACAATATTTAATTCATGTATAATTCACAGTATCACATACAATGCCATGAATAGTGAAGGAACTCTCGAACAAGGTCAAATCTAACTAGATATTTTGACAAATACTCGGCATGAGTACCTTTCTTCATACACTGGGATCGAGCTGCGACCACGTGCAGGCATCATCCAAAAGTACATGGGACATTGCATAATGAGGCAGTGAACGCTGGAGGACCGGAACTACATATTAACCAATCAGGAAGCTGTAAATTGAATAATACATAATGATGAGACCTAACACATGAGGTCCCTCCAATGACTGCTCCGAAAGTGGACCTTAGAGAAGCGGATTAACCAATCAGAGCATGCAGTACATGTGTGTAGGACGTGTAATGTAGGTCATTTTGAAACAGGACTAATTGGACACCATAGGACGACACTTCCTGAACCTCATTAATTATGCACTTATCTAATTCTCTGCAAACAAATAGAGCTAGAGGTCTGATTATTGGTATATAAGGATAACTATGGGTTACAATTTTTTTGACAAAATGTCACATGACCTCGATGACCTCTGACCTCGTTTTAACAAATACTACCATACCCTTCCGTCTTTTTTGCCTATCAATTCATCTGTGCCCCTGTGCACCGAGATGTCTCGAAACCTGGTCATTGCTGCTTTGCAGCTATATTAACTATTGTTCTGCCACCTTTTCATGCTTGCCATTTGAACACCGTAATACCAAATGACTTCCAATTTGGCACATAGGTAAAACTCAAAAACCATATTTTTGTATTTCGTTACCATGGCAACAGGTCACATGACCTGCCGTCAATCTAAAATTTAAACTTTGAAATCAATCTCATTTGCATAAATATTCATCTATCAAAATTCCGCGAGGTCATTTTGTAGACCATATAGCCATGCTCCTTCATGCCCAAAATCAAGGTCACAGGTCTTGCCGATTTTGAGGAGAAGATTTTTAAAGTGTTATTTTTTTCATTTTTCTATGACCTTTGACCTTCCCTATACCTATGCAGCTATGCTATAGCAAAGGCTTATTCTGGCCTATGTAAGAGTCCTAACAGGCTATTGTCTATTGAACGTTGACCAGTTGGGAAATCATTACCTCTATATTTTGCCTTATTTATTATGCACATATCTAATTCTAAGCAAGCCAATAGAGCTGGAGGTCTGATTTTTGGTATATAGGGATGACTATTGGATACACTTTTTTTGACAAAATGTCACATGACCTCGATGACCTTTGACCTCGAATATACATATATGTCCATAACTCAGTAACGACAAGGGCTACACCCTTCATCTTTGGTATGATGGGACACCTTATGACGACACATCCTGTTCCTCATTAATTATGCACATATCTAATTCTAAGCAAACCAATAGAGCTGGAGGTCTGATATTTGGTATATAGGGATGACTATTGGATACAATTTTTTTGACAAAATGTCACATGACGTCGATGACCTTTGACCTCAAATATACATTGTTGTTAATACTTCAGTAACCACAAGGGCTCCACCCTTTATATTTATGGTGGGAGACCTTATGACGCCACAAACTGTTCGTCATTAATTGTGCCATATATAATTCTGGGCAAGCAAAGAGACCTGGAGGTCTGATTTTTGTTATATATGGATAACTATTGGATACAATTTTTTTACAAAATGTCACGTGACCTAGAAGACCTTTGACCTCAAAAATAAGTTTTTACCAATCGATCAGTAACATAAAGAGATGTATTGTTTATACTTGGTAGAATAGAGACAATATGATGCCATATTCTGAACCTTATCAATTATGCACCTGATTATTTGCTTTACAATACAGGTTAATATATCATTCTTTATAATGTTATATATTGTAACCATATGCTCATTTTCTTGAAACCCTTCATCGCTGCATTGCAGCTATATTTATTATTCTTTTTATTCTTCCGTCCTCTACATGCGACTGCCATGCGAACACTGATGTACCTAGAGACTTCAAATTTGGCACATAGGAAAAACTCCTCACAAGTAATTTTTTGATTTTTTACCATAACAATTGGTCAGGTGACCTTGCAGTCATATTGAAAATAAACTTTCAAATAAACGTTCATGTGCATAAAAATTACACAATTGAAATTTTTTCAACAACTTTTGTAGACCATAGGCGTAGGCTCCTTCATGCCAAATATCAAAGTCACTGCCAATTTTGAGAAGGAGATTTTTAAAGTTTTATTTTTCCGATTTTTCATTGACTTTTGACCTACCCTATACCTATGCAGCTAAGCTATGGTAATGGTTTGTTCCGACCTATGTTAAAGTCCCAGAATGCCAGCGTCTATTCGACAATGACAAGTAGGCGACCAATTGCACTGCACAGTTTTTGGGATACCAATTGAACTTTGACCTTGGCATATTCCTGCAACTCATTTATTATGCACATATCTAATTTTGGGTTTCCAGCTTAAGCTATAGGTCTGATTTTTGGTACATACCGCGAACTATGGGAGCAAAGTTTTTCAACAAAATGTCACATGACCAGCCACTTCCTATACCTTATTAATTATGCGTATATACCTAGTTCTTGGCATGTAAATAAGGCTGGAGGTCTGATTTTTTGTATATATTGATAACTATGAGATACAATTTCTTTAAAAAAATATCACATGACCTGGATGACCTCTGACCCCAAATATACATATATATCCATAACTTAGTTACCACAAGTGCCACTCCCTTCATATTTGGTAGGGTGGGACGACTTATGACGTCATATTCTGTCCCTCATTAATTATGCACATATCTAATTCTGAGCAATCCAATAAAGCTAGAGGTCTGATTTTTTTGTACATGGGTATAACTATGGGATACAATTTCTTTTAAAAAATGTCATGTGACCTCAATGACCTTTGACCTTAAATATACATATTTGTTCATAACTCAGTAACCACAAGTACTACACCTTTAATATTTGGTATGATGGGAGACCTTATGACGACACATCCTGTACATCAATAATTATGCACATATCTAATTCTGAGGAAGAGGATAGAGTTAGACGTCTGATTTTTTATACATAGGGTTAACATTTGCACACAATGTTTTTTACAAAATATCATGTGACATCGACAACCTTTGACCTCAAATATACATATATGTCCACAACTCAGTAACCACAAGTGCTACACCCTTCATATTTGGTATGATGGGAGACCTTATGACGACACATCCTTTAACTCATTTACTATGCACATATATGATTCCAGGGCAAGCAAATGGAGCTTTAGGTCTTATTTTTGGTGTATAGGAATAACCATGGAATATAATTTTTTTGACAAAATATCACGTGACATCGACGCCCTTTGACCTCAAATATACATATATGTCCACAACTCAGTACCCACAATTGCTACATCCTTCATATTTCGTATGATGGGACACCTTATGATGACATAACCTGTACTTCATTAATTATGCATATATCTAATTTTTTGCAAGCCAATGGAGCTTGAGGTCTGATTTTTGGTAGATAGGATAACTATGACATTCCATTTTTTTAACAAAATGGCAAATCACCTCGATGGCCTTTGACTTATATTTCACAAATACTACCATAGCCCTCCCTCTTATTGCATATATATTTCACTATTGCCTCTGTTGACCAAAATGTCTCGAAACCCGGTCATTGCTGCTTTGCAGCAATATTTTTTATTGTTATTATTTATTGCTAATGTAGCCTTTCTTAGTTTTTGTTGTCCGACATTTAACATTGTTCGCATTTCACATGACTTTTGGAATGAAAATTTGTACATTTTTGTCTTTATTTATTTTCCTGACGGGCGATTGGTAGTATATCAGCGGCATACTTGAATACGTGTAATTTGTAGCTCTTGAATGAGTGCATCTGTCGTCCAATCGCCGCCATCTGACATTCAAATAACATACTTTGGGTATGGAAGTTTGTAAATGTTTTACCGGACAATAAGCTATCCTGGTCCCACCGCTGACATCTTTATTCATGCTAATATCGACGGTAAATTGTCTATTCTTTATCGGATACACCTGCCACTGATTTCCCCCGTCCGACTTTCTTGTCAAAGACAATTTTAGTGGTCAGCATTGGCAAACCTTACCGAGCATATTTGTCGCCTAATTTCGGATACTCGACAACATAGGCCTACATCCGTTCTGTCATGACTTTGTTTGACCACTCAGGAGCAGTAGGAGACTTTATAAAGCTTCTATCAGCTCGGCCGTAAACTGTCTCGGGGAGAATATTAAAATCCCCGTAGAACCGTGCCACTCTAACACAGCACTACGCATTTTCCCAATTACATTTATGCTGACTCATTGAATGGTAAATTTTGTTTAAAAAAGGAAATCAATCTAAATTCATTATTGCCAGGTATAGATTGTTCCATCTGCGGTAAATGTAGACGCAGAACAAAATTTGTACATTTTTGTCTTAATTTATTTTCCTGACGGGAGATTGGTAGTACTGCTGCGGCATAGTTGATGGCTTCTGCCTGTATATGACCAATGAAATTGTCGTACTTTAGATACAGAAGATGGTCAGCTGTTTATTGGGCACTTTTCACAAGCTGCCCCCTTAGAGTCAGTCAATTTCACGAACCTTAGGTACGGCAAATTGTCAATCCTTTTTGCCGGTAAAACTTTCACTAACTGCCCGCTGACGGTCATTCCGAACAACATTATTTGGTATGGAAAATGACTACCCTTTTCCGGGCACACTTGTGGTCTACTGCGCGCCGACATCGATTCCAATCAAGGCGCTTCTTTACGGGATATTTTCAATCTCTTTCACGGCATACCTGTCTCCGGTAGCTGATTCAGTGCAATTACAATCGTCGCACTTTAAGTACGTATAATTTGTGGCAATTGAATGAGTGCACCTGTCATTCAATCGCCGCCATCTGACATTCAAATAACCGTACTTGGGGTACTATGTGTGTGTTTTTACTGTGTCTGTGTGTCGTCTGCTCCATTCACACTGTGTTGCTCGGTCGCGCACAGGATTGTAACATCTAGGTCGGTTGGTATGACCAATTCTTTTGGGTTGGAAACGGTAGCCGACTAGTTTTGTGTGAGGCCTAGCAGCTAGGCGATGTTTGCAATGAGTGTGTGGGGGTTCGTATCGCGTATGGGTTATAGTAAAAATATATTTTGTCAATGTTTTACCGCACAATAAGCTATCCTGGTCCCGACGCTGACATCTTTACTCACGCTCATATGAACGGTAAATTTTCGATTCTTTATCGGATACACCTGTCACCGATTCCCGCCGTCCGACTGTCTAGTCAACGCCAATATTAGTGGTCAGCATTGGCAAACCTTACCGAGTATATTGTCACCTAATTCCTGATACTCGACAACATAGGCCTACATCCGTTCTGTCATTGAATTGAATTGAATCGAATTGAATTTATTTCACCAGATGAAAACATATATATACATGTCAAGTAAGTAAACTTGTACAAACTCTGGTGAGGTCACGGAAATAGTTCGATCAGAACTAGTCTAGTCCGTGACCCAGACAACTTAGTATATCACATACATTTATCACACATACTGATACATTCAGTATAAAAGCCTTACAATAGTGTATTTAATATATCTTCACATCACCACAATATCTTATAAACAGCAATCAAACCCATAATACAAGTAGTTGACACACAAATTCATTTTGGGTTGTTCAAACTTGGATTGTTGAAATTTACATAAGTTCAGTCTTTTGTCAAGTTTTTGCTCTTTTCTCTCAAATGAATCTTTCTCTGTATAATTCCTCATCTGATTGGTTTGAAACTTGATTTGTATATTCCTAGTGTGATATTAGCAATTAACATTGTCCTTGACACTATTTTTTAAGTTACTTACAAATTACATACAAAAAACATACTGAAACTACCATGTTGTCCCTACCATACACACATTTCTAATACTACACACTACTTTATGATAAACGCAATTCAAGATCACTTTTCACACTCCAATGCTATAGCATTATATGTCTTATCACACAATTTCCAATACAAAAAAGGCAACTAAGACAGTATTCATCACATTTAATGACAGTTACCCTCACAAAAATCAACAGCTTCTGACCTTAAATTTCTTAAAAAAATTCATTCGAATTTATTTGTCACTTTCTTTGACTTTAATGTAACACACCTGTTCAAAAATCCCCCTTACGCTCAGCATCATTCAAGGAGAATTGCTAAAAATCAGCCATGCCTTCTTAACACAGCAGTATTTATCAAGAAACATATAGCACTTATGATAAAAATATTTCTCAGGTTAACTTCAACAGCAAACACTATCCTTCAGTTGATTTTTAACATTCCATAATCGCTATAATAATACAAAACTTTCTCTTCTTACCTGCAATATTTGATGACTGTACACATTGCTGATGCATTGAGATTTTAAATCTCTCAATTCTCAAAAAAGGCCCACATACACATGCTTCTGCACACCACATCAATATACAGTCAACAGTAAACACATGACTTACTCAAGGTACTACATTTGTGATTAATCATAAAACAGTCCAATAGCTAACACTGCACCTAATCAGTTCTATACACAAGACCGCCAAACATAATACAAATACAAACTACCATACATTGAAAATCAAATTGCTCATCACCACAATCAGCGCAGCAACCTCAAATTCATCTCAATTTAACCTTCAAAAATACGGAACAGATTAAAACAGCAACCTCAAATTCACCTGACTTTACCCTTTAAAATCATAGCACAGCTCTGACAACACATCAGAAAACAATGAAATACCAAACAGTTTGATAAAGAAATGCAACAACACACCAATACACTATTGATTACATGATAAGAAAGCATCAAAAATCTCTTGTCAACCACTGATACAACACAAAGCTTGCAACAGAAAACTAACAACAGACAAAAGGCACAACCTCACGACACAAATATACAATATAAAAGCACATCTACAACGATATCTATTTTCAAAACTAGTAAACACAAGATGAACACCAACCGCAATACAGTGGCACAATATCCTGCATAATACACAACATTTTACCTGAATAACTCCATGTGAAAACAACAGACACTCATATCAGTCAATGTTAGAAAACAATTTGCACTTTTTGACATCAAGGTCAGAAATACAAAGTTGTAGGAAAAAGTTTTTGAGAGTGCACGTCAGTTCGTATACTAGCCATATAGATTTCTAAACTCCCTACCTTTCCGATGATTACAAACATTCCATATTCACTTTCAGACAGAACGTTATCTACTTACCCGAAATATGATAAACATAATTTTCAACATAACTTCATCAGCCAACACAATTACAATCACTCGAACCGCCCAAAAAACAACCCCACCGAATAAACGTGGCACTTCGACACATTTAATACATCAACAAGGTCAACAATTCACAGAATCACACATCACACGGTGAACTTGCAAATTTATTTCAGTCCACAATACCACAACGTATATACCCAGCGTTTCATAACACTGACCTATCGATTACATACAGACTAGCCAACTGTGCAAATGCGACATTATTTCCCCACATCGACCTCGTTCTTGGCCATATTATATTATTAACGCACAGATTGCCCAGCAGCCACATGCCTATACCATTGACTACCTCCATGACTACACTACGCCGCCATATTGGAGATCGCAAACCCATCACCAAAATCTGTCTAGCCTCCTTTTAACCGATAGATTCCGCGCCAACAGAAAAGTCGAGTCTTAACAAGACCTCACACAACAAAGACACACGGTTTACAGTTAAGGTGTAACTTGCTAAATGTTTATATGTGGGATTAATTGGCATTACAAAGTACACGTGTAAGCATACGTACCTGAAGTCGAACATCAACTATAAGATGTAGACTCAGTTTCGGATATATGAGAAATGTCTTCACGCGATTTATTTCACCGTACGATGTGAATTTTATACATATTTAGTGACAGTCAAGGGTAACACTAGTCTGGCAGAGACCCTGCGATTCGCGTTCTCCCTTGTTGGAACACGCGCCCTTCAGAGACGCGACGCGAATCCCAGGGTCTGGACGTTCTTGCAAGCGACCGGTCGGATTTCTGCCTGATCCGGGTACTTTATAGAGCTCCACACGTCCGTTAATCAAATAAAAAATGACAAGTACCATGGCCAAATAAACTTTAAAATGAAAAATAAAAACATACCACGTATATAGGTCTACCGGCTACTAGTATATATTCTCTCCGCCCAGTTAGATAGGTGTTTCTTTTGAGGTCACTACCTTATGAATATTCATACCCTTGCAAAAACTGACAGTCGCTGTGTCTGGCAGTGCGTGCTCACAGCTGCACAGCGTAGTCTTCGAATGCAGGCCCGTCGTGGGCGCGCACAAAACAAGGCACAGCGACTGTGGAGAGTCTAGGGTAACACTTGTTTGATATGTTCAATTCTTTACTGTAACATGCTGTAAATGCCACTGACAGTAAACGTGGCACTTCGTGAGACCTTTCTAACAACTACGCAATTGCCGTTAACAACAGACGCTCTGCTCGTAAACGATGCTGCTACTGGTCCCTATGTGTCCATTTTTGAACAGCTTTCTGCTACAATGGATGTCAACATATTTGCTTCTACCTTTTGTAATGATATATCGCATGTATACCAGTATGATAAAAGATAAATAATCGAATTTCTACTTGGGCTTGAGTCATCTAGCCAGTGTCGGAAGGACAAACTGTTATCAATAAGGCTTCAAATTTATGAGTCAAGTTCATGTCATGTTCCAAGCCAAGTCATGTTCCCTGAATATCAGAGCTATGAGATCTTTAACAGGAGAAAAGTCGAACTTATAGCTGAAGACATATATTTCATAGGTTACTCGCTTGCAAATAAGAGACTTGATAAACGACTAGCGAAAGCCCCGAAACCCGTCGGTACAGTCACTGAGATGACTAATGATGAAACTTTGATACAAAGTCTACCAGAATCAGAACTAACAGAAACATGTATTTTTCTACGTGACACGGTCACACAATTATCTACTGCTGTGTCTACCCTAACGAGCGAGATTACTTTACTTCGCGAGAAAGTGGCCAGTCTGGAAGCGAGACTATCGACACAGAATGTCCCTGCTGTTCAGAATAATCATCATAACAATCTTGAAAACATTGATGAGAAATGCAAAATTCAACAAGATCACCAGATGATGAAGTCGTTGCAACAACAGTGCAAGTTACAGGTGATACTACGTCATCAGAAAATGTACCAGCTGCTTTGGACGCACACCCTAATTTGCATGTAGCGGCATCTGGCCACAGTGATGAGCAACGTAACAACTTTCGTCTACAAAGCTATCAAAGACGTAAAGTTCGTCGAGGAATAAATTTGAAGGCAACGCAGTACTCAGAGGTCGTTGGTACAGGTTCACGTAGTTTCAATATTTCTGTGCCCCATGTCATCGAGCCCAATGTCATCGAGCAGCACAGCAATCGTATTTGTGCGGTTTATATTGGTAGATTGGATATTCAAACTTCTGTTGACGACATTAGAAATCATCTTCATAGCATTGGAGTGTCTCATGTCACGGATGTTATTAAATTAACATGTAGAATACCAGGCCAGTCTTCCTTTTGTGTATGTTTGGACTCCACAGTTGACGAAGATATTGTTGTCAATGGCAACAACTGGCCCAAAGGCACTCGCATTCGACCGTACAAGGACAGAACACAGAATTCGGCTCTCGCTCGTAATAATCGCCCGAAATCACAGGGTCACCGTTATCAATCGTATAATCGCTTCAACACACCAGGTCACCGCTATCAATCGTATAATCCTTTTAATACTTAAGGACATCTTCATTCGACGCTCAACTTGAATAATGCTGCTCATCGATCTTATCTACAACAACATAACCAGCTTGAGTTGAGACGTCTGGTAGAGGACGTCACCAATACCCCCGAGTCATGTAAATATTTTGTTATTTTCTGACATTGAGAATTTCGATAAATATCAAATGGATTTTAGTGTTTGCTCTTATAACTGTAAGGGTTTGAAATCATCTTATGGTCTTATTGACAACATTTTAAATGACAATAATTGTGATCTTTTGTTTGTCAGCGAACACTGGCTCACGTCTCAGGAATTGTCAGGTCTTAATATGCAGCTTATTGACAAAAACAGATGGTATCCGGAAGAACTTATGTCCGGCCGTCCTTACGGCGGTATTGGTTTCATTGCAAAAATAGTTCCAGGTATCTCTTATAAACCAATAGCTGTTGACTCTGATAGAATATCTGGTGTTCAATTGATTGCTAGCGGACGAATTATTCTAACAATCTTTGGAGTGTACTTGCCTTATTATAATGGTCATCCTGAGCAAATCGATCTTTTGTGTGAAACGTTAGATATTTTACAATCTGCAATTGATAACATGGATTTGTCGCCTATAATGGTCGTTGGTGATATGAATGCTTCATTACCCAGTGGAAGTCAACTCAATAAAAACTGGTACCGGAAACACCCATTTACATAACATAGCTATATATTGTATGATTTTTTATGCAACAACGAATTCAAAGTAGCTAACTTTAATTTTGCACAAAACGTTACATACACATATTTTAACGAGATTTCTAAATCTTATATTGATCATGTTTTCTGTTCTGGTATGGCTAAGGATTTCATTAAGAACTGTACTATAATGTCTGATTTGTCTTTAAATGTAAGTGATCATTTTCCGTTATGTACAACTCTTCATTTCTCTTTTAATTCTGCTTCATATGGTGGTACTGATGATATCTTTGATAGAACACGCAAATATCCTGCTGTTAATTGGTCTGATGACAGAATATGTTCTGCCTATAGTAATTATGTTACTCGGGCTGCTATGTCATTAAAGACTTGTAATATTGAGGATGTTAAGAGCAGAGATGAAGCATGTAAACTTGTAGATACCATGTGTAATGACGTCACTAATATCATGCACAATTCATGTAAGAAGGTTGTTTCTGATACCATCAACGTTATGAAGGCCGTTTCAAGAAAAACAACTTGTGGAATAATGATTGTCTTGTGACACGTAATAGGCAACGTTTTTGGTTTAGCATATGGAAATCCTGTGGCAGACCTCGTAGTGGACAAATTTATTTATGCTACAAAGCAGCGAAAAAGACATACAGGAATTCATGTAATCGAGCAATGAATAGCAAGATAAATGGCGTTTCTCGTTTGCTTAACTCACTGTATACTTGTCGTAGTTTAAGGAAATTTTCGTAAGACAAAACATGATACATCTCAAAATAACGATGCCAGTATTAATATTACGAAGTTCTATGATCACTTCACCAGTAAATTTAGTATGACTAGTTGTACTAGTGAGGCTATGTCGACTGCCAAACTTAAGGTTCGAGATAAATGCACCAGCCTAATGGATGTTACCTTTTCTGACTTTGTTATGTCTGAATCTATGCTCGTTACGTACATAAAGAAGCTGAGATCTGGCTGTGCACCCGGAGCAGACGGTATAATGTCTGAACATTTGAAATATTCCATTAACTCTAAGGTTATTTATCATATGAGTGTAATGTATTCTATCTGTTTTAAATTTGGTATAGTTCCTTTGTCATTTACTAAAGGTTTACTTATCCCTTTGTTAAAGAAATTGACACTTGATCCTGCAGTACCAAAACATTATAGACCTTTGACCTTATCCTGTACATTTTCGAAAATTATTGAACTTTATATTCTCGATGTTTCCGGTCAACATGAATTTAGTGATTTAGTTTGGTTTTGTTACTGGTAGAGGAATGCCACTGCTGAAGCCTTAGCAAATGATGTAATTTCATACTGTAACAAACGAGGATCGACAGTGTATACTTGCTCTCTAGATGCAGAGGGAGCCTTTGATGCTGTACCTCGTGATGTTTTGTTTTATAAAGCAATGGATGTACTTCCATTGCTGGAAGATTTAGTGTATTGGTATAGGCATCGAAGCGTACAAATTAAGTGGGGTTCTAGTTTGAGTGAACCAGTTATTGTGTCTGTAGGTACCCGTCAAGGAGGATTATCGTCTCCTTTTCTTTTCAATTTGTTTTATCAAGCTTTAGTGGATGAATTGTCATCATGTGTTGGAGGTATCAGGATTAATAATTTGTCTTTTAATGTTTTTTGTTATGCTGACGACTTATTGTTAGCTAGCCTTTCTGTTACTGGTCTTCAAAATATGATCGAGATTGCAAACAAATATATTACAAATCATGGCTTGTGTTTCAATCCTAAAAAGACAAGCTGTGTTATTTTCGGTAAGTGTACACTTACACCACATCCATATTGGTTACTGGGTGGTGTAAGACTGGATGAATGCGAAAGTGTGAACTATTTAGGTGTTACACTTTCATCGTCTAATCCTAATGATCACATCAGAAATAGAATAAATGCATGTAGGAAAGCTTTTTATGGACTTCAAGGCGTTGGATTCAGTAATGGCCATATTGACTGTAATGTACTCGCTTATGTATGGAATATTGCCATAAGACCAGTTTTATTGTATGGTATTAACTGTGTACACATGTCTATATCATCAATTAATGAGGCCGAAAAAATCCAGTCAAAATTATTAAAAGCTGGGTTTGGCATTCATAAATATTGTAGAAGTACTTCTTTCCTGAAGGCAATTAATGTTATGAAAATTGATACGTCTCTTGAAATCAGTTCTCTTGATTTGCTAAAATCCATCTCCAGTAATAAATCTCGTGCACGTTGTTTTTACCTGCATCTTTTGAATATGCATTTATGTGGTAGATTGCATGGTCACACTGATTTAGTATCACGTGTTAATAGAATTTGTGTCAGAAATGGTATTTCACTTTTGCGGTATATTTTTGACAAGCGATATTCTCAATCGATCCTTAAAAATATGAAAACATGTTCAAGGCCAGATGGGCTGACTGACAGCATTCGCCAGTTGTTACTTGCAAAAGATTTACACAGTAGTCATCTTCTTAATATGTTATTAAGACCATTTTAAACTTGGGATTTTTTTTTCGTCTTGTACCGAGTGTTTTCATTTAATACCTTATTTATAAATTGTCATTGTATTAGTTTTTGTATTTCTCTTCTTTTGAAGGCTTTAATAAAATAATAATAATAATAATAATAATAATAATAATAATAATAATAATAATAATAATAATAATAAACAATCGGGTTCAATTACCTGAAACAATATGCAAAGCCGATGTATTTTGATTCCAAATCAAGCTTTGGAATCACACTGCATTTTCGATTTCATTTCCATTCCGTCCTCTTCGTGGCGTCATCCCCTAGTTATTTTGAGCAATAGATTCCGGTTTATAAATTGACGCGAACAAAACTATGTGGGAACACTGTACATACCTATTTCTGTTATTTCAAAAAGCCAGATGTGTCGAAACCCGGTCATCGCTGCTTGCAGCTATATTCATTATTCTTTTTCTTCTTCCGTCCTCTACATGCAACTGCCATGCGAACACTGTTGTACCTAGAGACTTCAAATTTGGCACATAGGTAAAACTCCTCACCAGTAATTTTTTGATTCTTTACCATAACAATTGGTCAGGTGACCTTGCAGCCATATTGAAAATAAACTTTCAAATAAACGTTAATGTGCATAAAAATTAAACAATTAAAATTCTTTCAACAACTTTTGTAGACCATGGGCCTAGGCTCCTTCATGCCAAATATCAAGGTCATAGGCACTGCCAATTTTGAGAAGTATATTTTTAAAGTATTATTTTTCTGATTTTTTATTGACCTTTGACCTCCTCTATACCTATGCAGCTAAGCTATGCCAATGGCTTATTCTGGCATATGTTAAAGTCCACGAATGCCAGCGTCTATTCGACAATGACAAGTAGGGGACCAATTGCACTCCACAGTTTTTGGGATACCACTTGACCTTTGACCTTGGCATATTCCTGCAGCTCATTTATTTGGCACATATCTAATTCAGGGTTTCCCACTGAAGCTATGGGTCTGATTTTCGTACATACCGCGAACTATGGGAGCAAAGTTTTCAACAAAATATCACTTTACCAGCCACTTCCTCTACCTTATTAATTATGCATATACCTAATTCTGGGCATAAAAATAGAGCTGGAGGTCTGATTTTTTGTATATAGGGATAACTATGAGATACAATTTCTTTAAAAAAATATCAAATGACCTGGATGACCTCTGACCCCAAATATACATATATATCCATAACTTAGTAACCACAAGTGCCACTCCCTTCATATTTGGTATGATGGGACGACTTATGACGACACATCCTGTACCTCATTAATTATGCACATATCTAATTCTGAGCCAGACAATAAAGCTAGAGGTCTGATTTTTTGTATATAGGTATAACTATGGGATACAATTTCTTTTAAAAAATATCACATGACCTCAATGACCTTTGACCTCAAATATACATATTTGTTCATAACTCAATAACCACAAGTACTACACCTTTCATATTTGGTATGATGGGAGACCTTATGACCATACATCCTGTACCTCAATAATTATGCGCACATCTAATTCTGAGAAAGCCGATAGAGCTAGACGTCTGATTTTATATACATAGGGATAACAATTGGATACAATGTTTTTTACAAAATGTCACGTGTCATCGATGACCTTTGACCTCAAATATACATATATGTTCACAACTCAGTAACCACAAGTGCTACATCCTTCATATTTGGTATGATGGGAGACCTTATGACGACACATCCCTTACCTCATTAACTATGCACATATCCAATTCCAGGGCAAGCCAATGGAGCTATAGGGTCTGATTTTTGGTATATAGGGATAACCATGGAATATAATATTTTTGACAAAATATCACGTGACCTTGATGACCTTGGACCTCAAATATACATATATGACTATAACTCAGTAACCACAATGGCTACATCATTCATATTTCGTATGATGGGACACCTTATGACGACAAATCCTGTACTTGATTAATTATCCACATATCTAATTTTTGCAAGCCAAAGGAGCTTGAGGTCTGCGGTAGATAGGGATAACTATGACATTCAATTCGTTTAACAAAATGGCAAATCACCTCGATGACCTTTGACTTCAATTTCACAAATACTACCATCGCCCTTCCTCTTATTGCATATATATTTCTCTATTGACTGTTGACCAAAATGTCTCGAAACCCGGTCATTGCTGCTTTGAAGCAATATTTATTATTATTATTATTATTTATTGCTAATGTTGCCTTTCTTAGTTTTTCTTGTCCCACATTTAACTTCCTTGGCATTTCACATGACTTTTGGAAAGAAAATTTGTACATTTTTGTCTTTATTTACTTTTCTAACGGGAGATTGGTAGTACTGCAGCGGCATACTTGATGGCTTCGGCCTATCTATGACCATTGAAATTGTCGTACTTTAGGTAGGGAAGATAGTCAGCTGTTTATTGGGCACTTGTCACACGCTGCCCCAATAGAGTCAGTCAATTTCACGAACCTTAGGTACGGCAAATTGTCAATCCTTTTTGCGGGTAAAACTTTCACTAACTGTCCGCTGACGGTCAAATTTCGATCTACATTCTTTGGTATGGAAAATGACAACCCTTTTCCGGGCACGCTTGTGGTCTGCTGCGCGTTGACATCGATTCCAATCATGGCGCTTCTTATGCGGGAAATTTTCAATATCTTTCACGGCATACCTGTCTCCGGCAGCAGATTCAGGGCAATTACAATCGTCGCACTTTAAGTACGTGTAATTTGTGGCATTTGAATGAGTGCATCTGTCGTCCAGTCGCCACCATCTGACATTCAAATAACCGTACTTGGGGTACCGAAGTTTGTCAGTGTTTTGCCGCACAATAAGCTACCCTGGTCCCGACGCTGACATTTTTATTCACTCTCATCTGTACGGCAAATTGTCTATTCTTTATCGGATACAGCTGTCACTGATTCCGCCGTCCGACTTTGTAGTCCTCGCCACTTTTAGCGGTCAGCATTGCCAAACCTTACCGAGCATAATGTCCCCTTATTCCTGATACTCGACAACATAGGCCTACATCCGTTCTGACATGACTTTGTTAGACCACTCAGGAGCAGTACGAGACTTTATAAAGCTTTTATCAGCTCGACCGTAAACTGCCTTGGGGAGAATATTAAAATCCCCGTATAACCGTGCCAGTCCAACACATCACTACGCATTTATCCCATTACATTTATGCTGACTCATTGAAATGTAAATTTCGTTTAGAAAAAAAATCAATCTAAATTCATGTTTGCCAGGTATAGATTATTCCATCTGCGGTAAATGTACATGCAGAACAAAATTTGTACATTTTTGTCTTCAGTTACTTTTCTAACGGGCGATTGGTAGTACTGCAGCGGCCTACTTGACGGTTTTGCCTGTATATGACCATTGAAATTGTCATACTTTAGGTACGGAAGATAGTCAGTTGTTTATTGAGCACTTGTCACACGCTGCCCCCACAGAGTCAGTCAATTTCACGGCAGCAGATTGTCAATCCTTTTTGCGGGTAAAACTTTCACTAACTGTCCGCTGACAGCCATTCCGCTCTACATTCTTTGGTATGGAAAATGACCACCCTTTTCCGGGCACACTTGTGGTCTGCTGCAGGTTGACAGCGATTCCAATCAAGGCGCTTCTTATACGGGAAATTTTCAATCTCTTTCACGGCATACCTGTCCCAGGCAGCCGTTTCAATGCAATTGCAATCGTTGCATTTTAAGTACGTGTAATTTGTTGCCCTTGAGTTAGTGCAACTGTCGTCCAATCGCCGCCATCTGACATTCAAATAACCGTACTTGGGGTACCGAAGTTTGTCAGTGTTTGCTGCACAATATTAGTATCTTCCGTACCTAACGTACGATGGTCATATACAGGCAGAAGCTATCAAGTATGCCGCTGCAGTATTAAAATGTATTGGGGAAATGCGTAGTGATGTGTTAGAGTGGCACGGTTCTACGGGGATTTTAATATGCTCCCCGAGACAGTTAACGGCCGAGCTGATAGTAGCTTTTTAAAGTCTTGTACTGCTCCTGAGTGGTCAAACAAAGTCATGACAGAACGGATGTAGGCCTATGATGTCGAGTATCAGGAATTAGGTGACCAATATGCTCGGTAAGGTTTGCCAATGCTGACCACTAAAATTGTCTTTGACAAGAAAGTCGGACGGCGGAAATCAGTGACAGGTGTATCCGATAAAGAATACACAATTTTCCTACAGACGAGCGTGAATAAAGATGTCAGCGGTGGGACCAGAATAGCTATTGTGCGGTAAAACATTGACAAACTTCCATACCCCAAGTATGTTATTTTAATATCAGATGGCGGCGATTGGACGACAGGTGCAATCATTCAATTGCCACAAATTACATGTACTTAAAGTGCGACGATTGTAATTGCACTGAATAGGCTGCCGGAGACAGGTATGCCGTGAAAGAGATTGATGATTTCCCTTATAAGAAGTGCCATGATTGGAATCGCTGTCAGCGCGTAGCAGACCACAAGTGTGCCCGGAAAAGGGTGGTCATTTTTCATACCAAAGAATGTAGATCGGAATGACCGTCAGCAAGCAGTTAGTGAAAATTTTACCCGCAAAAAGGATTGACAATTTGTCGTATCTTAGGTTCGTGAAAATGGCTGACTCTATGGGGGCAGCTTGTGAAAAGTGCCAAATAAACAGCTGACTATCTTCCGTATCTAAAGTATGACAATTTCAATTGTCATATACAGGTAGAAGCCATCAAGTATGCCGCTGCAGTACTACCAATCTCCCGTCAGGAAAGTAAATTAAGACAAAAATGTACAAATTTTGTTTTGCGTCTACATTTACCGCAGATGGAACAATCTATACCCGGCAAACATGAATTCAGACTGATTTCCCTTTTTAAACAAAATTTACCATTCAATGAGTCAGCATAAATGTAATTGGGGAAATGCGTAGTTATGTGTTAGAGTGGCACGGTTCTCCGGGGATTTTAATATTCTCCCCGAGACAGTTTACGGCCGAGCTGATGGAAGCTTTATAAGTCTCATACTGCTCCTGAGTGCTCAAACAAAGTCATGATAGAACGGATGTAGGCCTATGTTATCGAGTATCAGGAGTTAAGCGACCAATTTGCTCGGTTAGGTTTGACAATGCTGACCACTAAAATTGGCTTTGACTAGAGGCAATAGAGAAATATATATGCAATAACAGGGAGGGCTATGGTAGTATTTGTGAAATCGAAGTCAAAGGTCATCGAAGTGATTTGCCATTTTGTTAAAAGAATTGAATATCATAGTTATCCCTATCTACCAAAAATCAGACCTCAAGCTCCATTGGCTTGCAAAAAATTAGATATGTGCATAATTAATGAAGTACAGGATGTGTCGTCATAAGGTCTCCCATAATACCAAATATGAAGGGTGTAGCACTTGTGGTTACTGAGTTATGAACAAATATGCATATTTGAGGTCAAAGGTAATTGAGGTCATATGACATTTTTTAAAGAAATTGTATCCCATAGTTATACCTATATACCAAAAATCAGACCTCCACCTTTATTGGCTGGCTCAGAATTAGATATGTGCATAATTAATGTGGTACAGGTTATGTCGTCATAAGTCGTCCCATCATACCAAATATGAAGGATGTGGCACTTGTTGTTATTAAGTTATGGATATATATGTATATTTTGCGGTCAGAGGGCATCCAGGCCATGTGATATTTTGTCAAAGAAATTGTATCCTATAGTTATCCCTACATACCAAAAATCAGACCTCCAGCTCTAATTTTATGCCCAGAATTAGGTATGTACATAATAAATGAGTTGCAGGAATATGCCAAGGTCAAAGGTCAATTGGTATCCAAAAAACTGTGGAGTGCAATTGGTCCCCTACTTGTCATTGTCGAATATACGCTGGTATTCTCGGACTTTAACATAGGCCAGAATAAGCCATTGCCATACCTTAGCTGCAAAGGTATAGGGGAGGTGAAATGTCAGTGAAAAATCAGGGAGCATTCGTTTTTTACAGGGAGGGGGGTCGGTGAAAATCACGGGGGGTTGACTTTTACAAAACCGCTTTTTAAGGGGGATCAAATTTTACAATGAATGATTGATTGGGAGGGGTCAAATTTTACAAAGGTTTGTATTGTGTTATGGAAAACAAAATTGACTTTGGAATTTCATCGAAATGTTGCTTGTGTAACCGATGTTTCGAGACAGCAGAATGATAACCGACCAAAGCTCAGCCAAGTTTATTTCTCTAGCATGGCCAACAAGTCCGAGACTGGCGTTAACCTCTCTAGAGCAGCAACAGAGCATGTAGCCCTGAGTACAGGTCTGTGTGTTCCTAGCGTTATACGGCCTCCACCACAGCCCTGCAACGGTCTGTGGAGATAACTGGGGTCTCTGCAGCGAGATTCAAAATGGGGATCTCCATGGGTAAACAACTTGTCGAGTACGCTATGTTTCAGAAAATGAGCGAATTTGGACGTTAGATGAAGTCAATCGCATCGTTTCTGGGATTGGTTAGGAGGTAAAGGTAGGCAGGGAAAGGATTTTGCCCCAATAGAGCAGAATTTTGGCCAAAAAGACCTTTTAGTCTTCAGTGCGGTCCAGATCCAAGCCGCAGAGACCTCAGTTCTCTTCATAGACCATTGCAGGGCTGTGGTAGAGGCCATATGATGCTGGGATCACACGTGCACAGACCTGGCGCAGACGCAGGGCTACAGAGCATTGGGCATGAAATAAGGAACCAACACACAGTCATATAATGTAACAAACAACTTCTGTATATTACTATATTGTGTCAAATATCGGGGTCTACATATAAAATAGTAAAACCGTACTTCAAAACTATAAATATTACTCCATGGTAACAATAACCGTACTGATCGACCCCCCGACGGCAGGAGTCGAACACACTTTCAGAACAAAAACTCTGTTCAAACCCTCTCTAAATGCTTAACAATTTCCATAGAAAACTTAACGTTGCTGCAGAGGTACCTCAGACTTGACCACGCGGCTCGGAACCACAAATAGTTCTCACGCGACTTTAACTCATGTTCGATGGTGAGTACAATTGCAAGTCCGGTGTAATGTCTGCACATGAAAGTCGGCGACAACACACGCAATTCACTGCTAAGCTACCACGGGAGCATCCATCTTAGATCTTTGTTTACTTCCGGTCGTGACATGCCAAACTGATCTGAAGTCTTCCTCTGGTAACTCCGCGCATCGACAAAAGTTCAGTGGAACAATCATAAATAATGTTCTCATGACAATCTCAGACATCTGACTGAACTCATAAACGGAATAAAGTTCGCAGTTAACACACAATTTGCTGCAGAAAGATCAGCTTTCAACTTGTGGTGATACTATCATCTCAGCGTGCAGTGCGTGTTGCAAATATACGGCACGGCTTTCACTTGTGTGAGCAATGTTCGTTCGATCGACTAAAGTAGAGGATGGCGTAGGGTTTAAATAAACAGTCCGATCCGCATAAAGTTCGATCTCTGCCACTCACCGGTTTCTTTACATATCTGCTGACTTGAGCAAAACTCAAAATAGAGAAATATCTGACTTAAAAAGCACACGCTGACACTCAAACCTTCCAGTGCCAGTGCAGCATGCAACGTAAAACACTATCTGGAAAGTTCCCGTCTTGGACTCCCTAGGTATACAGTGATAACACACAAGAACTCCCAGGCAAAATAGAAAATACACAAGTCTTCCATAAATAATCTATGAGAAGCTATGAATAATTTCTTTTAAATACAAAACTAGCTAAATCTATGTATTTATAGACTCTTGATTATTGATATTAATGTACTTGATCAGACTAGGGTAGTTACCAGTGCATGTGTGAGCAAGAAATTTGATTTAGAATTTCACCGAATTGTTAATTCACTATCTTGTCAGAGGAAACTATGAATAATTTTTTCTATCACAAAACTAGTTAAATCTGTGTTTTATGTACGCTTGATTATTGATATTAATGTACTTGATTAGACTAGGGTGGTTACAAGTGGATGTTTGTGCAGGAAATTTGATTTTGGAATGTCACCGAAATGTTGATACACTATCTTGTCTATGGGGAAACTATGAATATTTTTTTCCAATATAAAACTAGGTAAATCTGTGTATTTATTTATTCTTGATTATTGATATTAGTGTACTTGATTAGACTAGAGTGATTACAAGTTCATGTGTGTGCAAAAAATTTGATTTTGGCATTTCACCAAAAATGTTGATTCTCTAGTATGTGAGGAAAGTTTTTCAGCCCGGGGCCACAGGGTGCGAAGGGTTAATGAATCAAATCTGATGAAATTTTTTTTCATGGAAGGGGAGTCACATTTTACAATTGATGAATTGAGGGGGGGGGCTCAAATTTTAGAAATTTGATTTGGAGGGGGGGTCGCTTTTCACGTTTCATTTGTCGCTCAGATTCCACCGGCCCCCCACCCCATAAAAAACGAATGCTCCCATATACTTTAAAAATCTTTTTTTTTTCAAAATTGGCAGTGCCTATGACCTTGATATTTGGCATGAAGGAGCCTAGGCCTATGGTCTACAAAAGTTGTTGAAAGAATTTCAATTAATTTCTATGCAAATGAAAGTTTATTTGAAAGGTTATTTTCAATATGGTTGCAAGGTCACCCGACCAATTGTCATGATAAAGAATCAAAAAATTACTTTTGAGGAGTTTTACCTATATGCAAAGTTTGAAGTGTCTAGGTACAACAGTGTTCGCATGGCAGTTGCATGAAGAGGACGGAAGAATAAAAAGAATAATAAATATAGCTGCAATGCAGCGATGAAGGGTTTCAAGAAAATGAGCAAATGGTTACAATATATAACATTATTAAGAATGATATATAAAAATGTATTGTAAAGCAAATAATTAGGTGCATAATTGATAAGGTTCAGAATATGGCATCATATTGTCTCTATCCTATCAAGTATAAACAATACATCTCTTTAAGTTACTGATCTATTGGTAAAAACTTATTTTTAAGGTCAAAGGTCATCTAAGTCACGTGACATTTTGTCAAAAAAGATGTATTGCTAGGTTATCCCCATAAACCAAAAATCAGACCTCTAGCTCTATTGGCTGGCTCAAAATTAGATATGCGCATAATTAATGAGGTACAGGATGTGGTGTCATAGGGTCTGCAATCATACCAAATATTAAGGGTGTAGCACTTGTGGTTACTTAGTTATGGACATTTACGTATATTCAAGGTCAAAGGTCATCGAGGTCACATGACATTTTGTCAAAAAAGTGTATTGCTAAGTTGTCCCTATATACCAAAAATCAGACCTCTATCTATTTTGGCTGGCTGAGAATTAGATATGCACATAATTGATGAGGTACAGAATGTGGTGTCATAAGGTCTCCCATCATACCAAATATGAAGGGTGTAACACTTGTGGTTACTTAGTTATGGACATATACGTATTTTCAAGGTCATCGAGGTCACATGACATTTTGTGAAAAAAATTATATCGCTAAGTTATGCTTATATTAGTCCAGGGTCATTTGTCGTGATTTTGGCTTCCCTGTGCATTTCATAAAGACTCTTGTCAACATATGTCATTTTGTTCCTTAATACCTTTATAGTCCAAAAAATATTGTTGGCATTTTTTCTTTCCACTTTGTCAAGGTCAAATTCAAGGTCATTCATTGCAATTTGCTGAGCAATGAATGACCTTGAATGACCTTCATTGCTCAGCAAATTGCAATGAATGACCTTTTTGAATTTGGTCGGCCATTTTGCCTTTATGACGTCATCATAATAATTAATTTGCATCAATTCAATGTTTTATTTATAATTGAGAATGTTTGAGTCAGTTTATTTACAAGAATAGTGAAATCTGGCTGAATAAACTATTTTACCATTTTTAAGCATTATAATGGCGGCCATTTTGAATTTATGACGTCATCGAGCCTTTCCGGTGGTCAACATTTTTGGAGCAATAGCTAATTTAGATCTACACACATATGTGAACCTCTGTAGCAAATTTGGCACTTTTGTCATCCATGTAACGATCTTGCTGTTTTTTGTTGCTAAGCCACCTGACTAGCAGCTTCAGGGGCAGGAGGAAGCATGCTTACTATGGGTATGAATGTGTTTTCCTCCAGCTTCCTCCTTTTGTTTGCTGGAGGTGGCAAGTCGGGTTTGGCAATGATATCATTTTTCATATCATTGTTTGATAATGGGCTCTGAGAATTGATTGGATAAGACTGCCTTTGGTTGGTGTGCTTCTTGATATTGATATTGCTTTTCTCAAAATTTTGGCAGCTTTGAACAGTACTCTTACATGTTCCTCTGTACTTTCCTCAGCAACTCCTATATATCTTTAGTAGCATTTAGCAAAACCAATTCTGGTTTATTGCGTTGTGCAGATTTTCAAAATTCCACATTTTTATGGGATTAGTAAAAACTTTTCTTTAATATCCCATTTCCAATTGATGGGTTCACAGTTCCATGTTCCTTACGTATTGCCAAATAAGAGTCAAGTACTTCACCCAGGTTTAAAACCAAACCTTCAGCTAAAGAATTTTCCGAAAAGGAAAAAAATGATATCTGCAGCAAGTCTGGTGGTATTGTCATTACCGACATTTGCAGATCCAGTCTCACACAATGGGTGTAAGTCTGTATTTGTGTTTAAATATTGCAAGACATTTTCAACGTTTTTGGTCCAACATCTTTTGTGATATTTAATGCCAATGGCTCTAGCATCCTTTGGATCTATTGCACCACTGAGTCTGACTTTTAACAAGTCTGATTTTCCTTTGTTTACTGCTCTTTGTAGTTTTTTCCCAATCATTGAATGAAGAAACCTCATGGAGAGGACCCGAAGAAAAAATATATTGTTGATATACTAGCTGATGATCTAGTGAAAGCAACTTTAGGTTCAGATGAACCAGTACTTTCCATGGTAGATGAGGGTAAAGTTGGAGTAGAGGGTCGTCTACGAGCTTTAGGCTGCGTTCACAAATAATGATTGGGGGGGCTGGAGGAATCGTGATTGAAATCTTTTTTTTTCAGATCCCCCCTCAATACCCTAAAAAATTTTCAAATGCCCCCAACTATCACAAGCCAGCATATTTGTAAAGGTTGTGCGTGCATACACAAATAAACTTGTATTGCGCCATTCCGCTCACAGGTGTTCAAGACTACCTGTTATTAGCACTTTGTAAAGTCATATTCCTAAGGCAAGTTCTTAAATTGATTCATTTTTAAATGCATCAGTGAAGTTTTTAGATTTATCAATCTAAGCCAACTTGAGTTAATCCAATTCTGGCCAGGTCAGTTGCTCCTGCCGAAGAGCACACAAAATGACGATCACGAGAGAGTAGGCAAATTGTGAATTCTGGCTAATTGTCATATTGTAAAAAGCTCAGCACAATGACCCACCAAAATTGTTTCAAAAGTACAAGACATATATGAATTAGATGTTATTCAAAATTGGCGATACTGGAAGGTTACAATATTCCATTAAAATAAATGTTTCAATCTCAGAAATTTAGGGTGTAATAATGGCAAAATTTATTAAAAAATAAATAATTCCATTGAGTTTCACATTCTTTCATTTAGTCTTTACTGTTCAAAGTTTTACTTTTGTATTATTTTATGACGAGAATTTGAAAATTAGGAAAACAAGCATGGTGACCTTATCTTTTTTCTTTAATATTTGATTATTCTCATATGCCAGAATTAAAAAATCCCTGGTCTTCCATGTGTTGCTCATTGGCCTAATCTTGGGTACAAGTAGTTTTCACTGTCATGAGTTTCATTTGACACAAACTCTTCTTCAATGACCATGTACATCAGAGTCGGAGCTATCTCTATCACTGCTCAGGTATGCAGTGACAGTGATACTGCAGTAGAAGCAGGGCAGTATGTAAGAGTGACACTGCCTGCAGTGAGTAGCTGTATTAAATTTGATAATTTTGACAATATTTTTGTTCAGTTTATACAACTGCGTTCTTGCTCTACTACCTACAGCATGTTGAACTGTCCAGTATTCAGCTAGCTTGCTATCACAGCCTGTGTTTGTTACCATGCATTTGTATCACTGACAACTGACTGTCAGTCTGGACTCTAATGAATTATCACCAATATATATATATATATATATATATATATATATATATATATATATATATATATATATATATATATATATATATATATATATATATATATATATATATATATATATATATATATATATATATATATATATATATATATATATATATATATAGAGGCGAAGAAACGAATTTCATCGCTTTAACTTGGCGAACGATAACCTCGGGGACAATTATGTCCACAAGCAGAGTTACCAACCCAGGATAGAAAATACGGCTAGTTTTCAATCGGGTTCGAACACACAACATACGGCATCAGTCGCCTAGTGGAGAGGCCACAGAGAGAACCGCTCGGCTAAATCTCCACTCCCAAAAAAGAGGTAAGTTGTTGTAGAGTTCGTGAAGCACTCACGCACTCAAGATCACTATCACACATCGCACATACAAACTTTATCGAGGCGAAGAAACGAATTTCATCGCTTTAACTGGGTGAACGATAACCTCGGCGACAATTCTGTCCACCAGCAGAGTTACCAACCCAGGATAGAAATCAGACCTCCAGCTCTATTTTTATGCCAAGAATTAGGTATATGCATAATTAATGAGGTATAGGAAGTGGCTGGTCATGTGACATTTTGTTGAAAAACTTTGCTCCGATAGTTATCGGTATGTACCAAAAATCAGACCTAAAGCTTCAGTGGGAAACCCAGAATTAGATATGTGCACAATAAATCAGTTGCAGGAATATGCCAAGGTCAAAGGCCAAGTGGAATCCCAAAATTGTGGAGTGCAATTTGGTCCCCTACTGGCCATTATCCAATAGACGCTGGCTGTCTTGGACTTTAACCATAGACAGTGCTTTAACCTAGGCCAGAATAAGCCAGTGCCATAGCTTAGCTGCATAGGTATAGGGGAGGTCAAAGATCAATGAAAAATCAGAAAAATAATACTTTAAAAATCTTCTTCTCAAAATTGGCAGTGCCTATGACTTTGATATTTGGCATGAAGGAGCCTTGGCCTATGGTCTACAAAAATTGTTGAAAAAATTTCAATTGTTTAATTTTTATGCACATGAATGTTTATTTGAAAGTTTATTTTCAATATGGCTGTAAGGTAACGTGACCAATTGTTATGGTAAAGAATCAAAAAATTACTTGTGAGGAGTTTTACCTATATGCCAAATTTGAAGTCTCTAGGAACAACAGTGTTCGCATGGCAGTTGCATGTAGAGGACGGAAGAAGAAAAAGAATAATAAATATAGCTGCAAAGCAGCGATGAAGGGTTTCGAAGGAATAGTTATAACATCATAAAGAATGATATATTAACCTGTATTGTAAAGCAAACAATTAGGTGCATAATTGAAAAGGTTCAGAATATGGCATCATTGTCTCTATCCTACCAATTATAAACAATATATCTCTTTTGGTTACTGATTTATTAGTAAAAACTTATTTTTGAGGTCAAAGGTCATCTAGGTCACGTGACATTTTGTCAAAAACATTGTATATAATAGTTATCCATATATAACAAAAATCAGACCTCTAGCTCTCTTTGCTTACCCAGAATTAGATATGTGCATAATTAATGAGGAACAGTTTGTGGCATCATGAAGTCTCCAACCATACCAAATGTGAAGGGTGTAGCACTTGTCGTTACTGAGTTATGGACATATATGAATATTCGAGGTCAAAGGTCATCGAGGTCATGTGACATTTTGTCAAAAAAATTGTATCCAATAGTCATCCCTATATACCAAAAATCAGACCTCCAGCTCTATTGGCTTGCTTAGAATTAGATATGTGCATAATAAATAAGGCAAAATATAGTTGGTCATGTGACACCTTGTCAAAAAGGAAGAGTTTGCATCCCCAAAATTTTGGTGTGAAATGTTGTCCCCACTGGTCAATGTTCAATAGACAATAGCCCGTTAGGACTCTTACATAGTCCAGAATAAGCCTTTGCTATAGCATAGCTGCATAAGTATAGGGAAGGTCAAAGGTCATAGAAAAATCAAAAAAATAATACTTTAAAAATCAAAATCGGCAAGACCTGTGACCTTGATTTTTGGCATGAAGGAGCATTGCTATATGGTCTACAAAATGACCTCGCGGAATTTTGATAGATGAATATATATGTAAATGAGAGGGATTTAAAAGTTTAAATTTAAGATTGACGGCAGGTCATGTGACCTGTTTCTGTGGTAACGAAATTGAAAAATACGGTCTTTGAGTTTTACCTATGTGCCAAATTGGAAGTCATCTGGTATAATGGTGTTCAAATGGCAAGCATGAAAAGGTGGCGGAACAATAATAATAATAATAATAATTATAATAATAATAATAATAATAATATAGCTGCAAGCAGCGATGACCGGGTTTCGACACAAGTGGCAGCATTAGAGCAAAACAAAAATTAGATTGTGCCCATAATTAATGAAGTACAGGATGAAGTGTCATAAGGTCTCCCATCACACCACATATGAAGTCTCTAGCACTTGTGGTTACCAAGTTGTGGACAAATAGGTATATTTAAGGTCAAAGGTCATCGAGGTCACATGACATTGTGTCAAAAAATTGTATTGCTAAGCTATCCCTATGTACCAAAAATCAGACCTCTAGCTCTATTGGCTGGCTCAGAAATATATATCCGCATAATTAATTAGGTACAGGATGTGGTGTCATAAGGCCTCCCATCATACCAAATATGAAGGGTGTAGCACTTGGGGTTACTTAGTTATGGCCATATATGTATATTTGAGGTCAATGAGTTGCAGGAAGATGCGAAGGTCAAAGGTCAAGTGGAATCCCCAAAATTGTGGAGTGCAATTTGGTCCCCTACTGGCCATTGTCCAATAGACGCTGGTTGTCTTGGACTTTAACATATTCCAGAATAAGCCATTGCCATAGCTTAGCTGCATAGGTATAGGGGGGTCAAAGGTCATAGAGAAATCAGAAAAATGATACGGGCGACTTGCAGCGATTTGAAAGCTTTTATCCAATTGGTTGGCAGAATCTCACCATTATAATTGAATAATGAAAATAAACACCCTACGTTGCTGTGAATAATGACAATCGACCAATCAGATATAACCTTGCAAACACGCTGCAAGTCAGCCGAAATAATACTTTAAAAATCTTCTTCTCAAAATTCGCGAGACCTGTGACTTTGATATTTTGCATGGAGCAAAGCTATAAGGTCTAAAAAGTGACTTGAGCAGAATTTTGATTTATCATTTTTTATGCAAATGAAGTCAATTTTAAAGTTTATTTTCAAAAAAGCAAAAAGATCACGTGACCCCTAATTATGGTCATGTGATCAAAAATTTACTTTCGCAGATTTCTACCTATATGCCAAATTTGAAGACTCTAGGTCCAGCGGTTTTAGCTCCAGAGTTCCAAACGTGCGACAGAAGAAGAATAATAATAATTATAATAAAAAACAGAACGATTACAAGAGGGTTTCGCAGGCAGCGATGACAGGGTTTTGAAAAAGGTCTCCCATAATACCAAATATGAAGGGTGTAGCACTTGTGGCTACTTAGTTATAGACATATACGTATATTCAAGGTCATCGAGGTCACATGACATTTTGTCAAAAAAATTGTATTGCTAAGTTATGCCTATATACCAAAAATCAGACCTCTAGCTCTATTGGCTGGCTCTGAATTAGATATGCGCATAATTAATGAGGTACAGGAAGTCCTAAGTCATGTGACATTTTGTCAAAAAACTTTGTTCCAATAGTGATCCCAGTATACCGAAAATCAGACATCTACCTATATATCGAAGCCCAGAATTAGATATGCGCCTAAATAATAATGCTCAGTATTATATGAAAGTCAAAGGTCAACATCCTGGTTTCCAATTTGGTCGCATACTTGACTTTTGTTGTATGGTTTGAGTTGTTTGTATCAAAAGAAAAGCTGATCGAGCTATTTGTCCAAAACAAACTCTAATTGAGTGATTTATGCAAGAACAACTCCAATTGAGCGATTTGTACAAGACTAAGTCAAATTCAGCAATTTTTGCAAGATAAACTCCAATTGAGTGATTTATGCAAGACTAAGTCAAAATCAGCAATTTTCACAAGACACACTCTAATTGAGTGATTTGTACACTCCGATCGAGTTATTTGTACAACAGACTCGTTTTGAGTGATTTGTGCAAAACAGAATGTAATTGAGTGGTTTGTATCATTAACCTTAGTTAATCGAGCGATTTGTACCAAAAAAACTCGAATTGAGTGATTTGTGCAAGAAAAACTATAATTGAGCGATTTGTACAAGACAAACTCTAATTGATTGATTTGTGCAAGAAAAATTCCAATTGTGCGATTTCTATACCAAAAATTCAAATTGAGTGATTTATGCAAGACTAACTCAAATTCATCGACTTTTACAAATAAAACTCCAATTGAGTGATTTTTGCAAGAGACACTCTGATCATGTTATTTGTACAACAGAAACGACTTTTGAGTGATTTGTACGAAACAGAATCTAAAGAAAAGCTGATCGAGCGATTTGTCCAAAACAACCTCCAATTTAGTGATTTATGCAAGAACAACTCCAATAGAGCGATTTGTACAAGACAAACTCTAATTGAGTGATTTGTGCAAGAGACACTCCAATCGAGTTATTTGTACAAGACAAACTCCAATTGAGTGATTTATGCAAGACTAACTCAAATTCAGCAATTTTTACAAGACACACTCTAATTGAGTTATTTGTACAACAGTAACTCCTTTTGAGTGATTTGTGCAAAACAATGTAATTGAGTTGTTTGTATCAAAAACCAAAGTTGATTGAGCGATTTGTACAAAAAACTCTAATTTTGTGATTTGTGAAAGAAAAACCAATTGATTTATGCAAAACTCTAATTGAGTGATTTGTTCAAGACTAACTCCGATTGAGTGATTTATGCAACAGAAACTCCTTTTGAGTGATTTGTAGAAAACAGAGTGTTATTCAGTGGTTTGTATCAAAACAAAAGCTGATCGAGCGATTTGTACAAAACAAACTCTAATTGAGCGATTTGTTCAAGACTAACTGCGATTGAGTGATTTATGCAATAGAAACTCCTTTTGAGGGATTTGTAGAAAACAAAATGTTATTGATTGGTTTGTATCAAACAAAAGCTGATCGAGCGATTGGTACAAGACAAACTCTAATTGAGCGATTCATACGAGACAAACTCCAATTGAGCGATTTGTGCAAAAAAACTCCAATTGAGCGATTTGTACAAGACAAACTCTAATTGATTAATTTGTGCAAGAAAAATTCCAATTGTGCGATTTCTATAAGAAAAATTCAAATTGAGTGATTTATGCAAGACTTACTCAAATTCATCGACTTTTACGAATAAAACTCCAATTGAGTGATTTTTGCAAGAGACAAGATTATGTTATTTGTACAACAGAAATTCCTTTTGAGTGATTTGTAGAAAACAGAATCTATAAATTGAGTGGTTTGTATCAAAACAAAAGCTGATCGAGCGATTTGTACAAAACAAACTCTAATTGAGCGATTTGTTCAAGACTAACTGCGATTGAGTGATTTATGCAATAGAAACTCCTTTTGAGGGATTTGTAGAAAACAAAATGTTATTGATTGGTTTGTATCAAACAAAAGCTGATCGAGCGATTGGTACAAGACAAACTCTAATTGAGCGATTCATACGAGACAAACTCCAATTGAGCGATTTGTGCAAAAAAACTCCAATTGAGCGATTTGTACAAGACAAACTCTAATTGATTAATTTGTGCAAGAAAAATTCCAATTGTGCGATTTCTATAAGAAAAATTCAAATTGAGTGATTTATGCAAGACTTACTCAAATTCATCGACTTTTACGAATAAAACTCCAATTGAGTGATTTTTGCAAGAGACAAGATTATGTTATTTGTACAACAGAAATTCCTTTTGAGTGATTTGTAGAAAACAGAATCTATAAATTGAGTGGTTTGTATCAAAACAAAAGCTGATCGAGCGATTTGTACAAAACAAACTCTAATTGAGCGATTTGTTCAAGACTAACTGCGATTGAGTGATTTATGCAATAGAAACTCCTTTTGAGTGATTTGTAGAAAACAAAATGTTATTGATTGGTTTGTATCAAAACAAAAGCTGATCGACTGATTTGTACAAGACAAACTCTAATTGAGCGATTTGTTCAAGACTAACTGCGATTGAGTGATATATGCAATAGAAACTCCTTTTGAGTGATTTGTAGAAAACAAAATGTTATTGATTGGGTTGTATCAAACCAAAAGCTGATCGAGCGATTTGTACAAGACAAACTCTAATTGAGCGATTCATACGAGACAAACTCTAATTGAGTGATCCGATTGAGTAATTAATGCAACAGAAACTTCTTTTGAGTGATTTGTATCAAACCAAAAGCTGATCGAGCGATTTGTATAAAACAAACTCTAATTGAGCGATTTGTACAAGACAAACTCAAATTCAACAATTTTTACAAGACTAACTCCAATTGAGTGATTTAAGCGACAGAAACTTCTTTTGAGTGATTTGAACAAATCAGAATCTAATTGAGTGGTTTGTATCAAAACAAAAGCTGATCGAGTGATTTATACAAGACAAACTCTAATTGAGTGATTTCTTCAAGACTTACTCCGATCGAGTGATTTATGCAACAGAAACTCCTTTTGAGTGATTTGTACAAAACAGAATCCAATTGAGTGGTTTGTATCAAAACAAAAGCTGATCGAGCGATTTGTACAAAACAAACTCCAATTGAGTGATTTGTGCAAGAAAAACTCCAATTGAGCGATTTATACAAGACAAACTCTAATTGAGTGATTTATGCAAGACTAACTCAAATTCAGCAATTTTTACAAGACTAACTCCAATTGAGTGATTTATGCAACAGAAACTTCTTTTGAGTGATTTGAACAAATCAGAATCTAATTGAGTGGTTTGTATCAAAACAAAAGCTGATCGAGTGATTTATACAAGACAAACTCTAATTGAGTGATTTCTTCAAGACTTACTCCGATCGAGTGATTTATGCAACAGAAACTTCTTTTGAGTGATTTGTACAAAACAGAATCCAATTGAGTGGTTTGTATCAAAACAAAAGCTGATCGAGCGATTTGTACAAACCAAACACTATTACGCGATTGGTACAAGACAAACTCTGAGTTATTTGTGCAAGAAAAATTCCGATTGAGCGATTTGTACAAGGCAAACTCCAATTGAGCGATTTGTACAAGACAAACTCAAAATAAGCGATTTGAACAAGATAAAAATGCAATTGATTTATTTGTTCAAGACTAACTCCGATTGAGTGATTTATGCAACAGAAACTCCTTTTGAGTGATTTGTACAAAACAGAATGTAATTGAGCGATTTGTACAAGACAAACTCTAATTGAGTGATTTGTGCAAGAAAAACTCAAATTGAGTGATTTATGCAGGACTAACTCAAATTCATCGACTTTTACGAATAAAACTCCAATTGAGTATTTTTGCATTATTATGTTATTTGTACAACAGAAATTCCTTTTAAGTGATTTTGTACAATCTATAATTGAGTGGTTTGTATCAAAACAAAAGCTGATCGAGCGATTTGTACAAAACAAACTCTAATTGAGTGATTTCTTCAAGACTAACTGCGATTGAGTGATTTATACAACAGAAACTCCTTTTGAGTTATCAAAAGAAAAACTCCAAATTAGCGATTTGTACAAGGCAAAATTCAATTGATTAAATCAAGACTAACTCCGATTGAGTGACTTATGCAACAGGAACTCCTTTTGAGTGATTTGTAGAATACAGAATGTTATTGAGTGGTTTGTATCAAAACTAAAGCTGATCGAGCGATTTGTGCAAGAAAAACTCCGATTGAGCAATTTGTTCAAGACAAAAAGCAATTGATTGATTTGTTCAAGACTAACTCCGATTGAGTGATTTATGCAACAGAAACTCCTTGAGTGATTTGTGCAAAACTGAATCTAAATGAATGGTTTGTATCAAAACAAAAGCTGATCGAGCGATTTGTACAAACCAAACACTATTACGCGATTTGTACAAGACAAACTCTAATTGAGTTATTTGTGCAAGAAAATTCCGTTTGAGCGATTTGTACAAGGCAAACTCCAATTGAGCGATTTGTACAAGACAAACTCAAAATAAGCGATTTGAACAAGATAAAAATTCAATTGATTTATTTGTTCAAGACTAACTCCGATTGAGTGATTTATGCAACAGAAACTCCTTTTGAGTGATTTGTACAAAACAGAATGTAATTGAGCGATTTGTACAAGACAAACTCTAATTGAGTGATTTGTGCAAGAAAAACTCCGATTAAGCGATTTGTACAAGACAAACGCCAATTGAGCGATTTGTACAAGACAAACTTCAATTGATTGATTTGTTCAAGACTAACTCCGATGGAGTGATTTATGCAACAGAAACTCCTTTTGAGTGATTTGTACAAAACAGAATCTAATTGAGTGATTTGTATCAAAACAAAAGCTGATCGAGCGATTTGTACAAGACAAACTCTAATTGAGTGATCCGATTGAGTAATTAATGCAACAGAAACTTCTTTTGAGTGATTTGTATCAAACCAAAAGCTGATCGAGCGATTTGTATAAAACAAACTCCAATTGAGTGATTTGTGCAAGAAAAACTCCAATTGAGCGATTTGTACAAGACTAACTCAAATTCAGCAATTTTTACAAGACTAACTCCAATTGAGTGATTTAAGCGACAGAAACTTCTTTTGAGTGATTTGAACAAATCAGAATCTAATTGAGTGGTTTGTATCAAAACAAAAGCTGATCGAGTGATTTATACAAGACAAACTCTAATTGAGTGATTTCTTCAAGACTTACTCCGATCGAGTGATTTATGCAACAGAAACTTCTTTTGAGTGATTTGTACAAAACAGAATCCAATTGAGTGGTTTGTATCAAAACAAAAGCTGATCGAGCGATTTGTACAAAACAAACTCCAGTTGAGCGATTTATACAAGACAAACTCTAATTGAGTGATTTATGCAAGACTAACTCAAATTAAGCAATTTTTACAAGACTAACTCCAATTGAGTGATTTATGCAACAGAAACTTCTTTTGAGTTATTTGAACAAATCAGAATCTAATTGAGTGGTTTGTATCAAAACAAAAGCTGATCGAGTGATTTATACAAGACAAACTCTAATTGAATGATTTGTGCAAGAAAAACTCCAATTGAGTCAATTGAGACAATTCATACATTTTTACGAGAAAAACTCTAATCGAGTGATTTCTGCAAGAGACACTCCGATTGAGTTATTTTGAGAACAGAAACTCCTCTTGAGTGATTTGAACAAAACAGAATCTAATTGAGTGGTTTGTGTCATCGCGCTGGTTCATTTCCTCACGCCGGCACAAATGTACGTGCTTAACTTAAAAGTGACGATTATGAAATTGAATGTATAACATATCGCGCGTGGTTGAAACCGCAACGCCAGTGGGGAGTCAATCCCCGTTTCACCATCAGGTCAAGACCACAACCAGACACAGGATGTCGGAGATAAAGTCGAACTTTATTACAACTACATGGCGATGCGGAGAGAGAGAGAGACGCATGTGCATAACAACTAAGTAAAGATTGAAGAGCTGACGCGAGAGGGCGACATAACAATGCAACAACACATAGTGGCGTGACCACTTTTATTCTCTACATAAGTCCGCACGCCTGAAAGAAAAATAAAGAAAAAAACTTAAAACTACGGTCAACTGCCTCAAGACACAAGGGGGAACGCGTACAACTCAAAGTCAAGAGTCAAGTACAGTCCTTGGCATCATTGGAGGTGTCAAGAAAGGGACTGCAACCTGGAAGTGGTCATGGAACATTGTTGTTACAAGCTGGCTGTCGGGTTGAAGATGAATGTCGCAAAGTCCAGAAGATGTGCTCCGGTGGACTGAAATCCATAGTGAAGACGTACAGTTTGCCAGATATGATCCACTGATGTTGACTTTCTGACTATTTTGTTACGAGAGATGATGGGGCAATAGTTAGCGATCTGACCCAGCATGAGTTCAATCAAATGGCGTTGACCTTTTGTTGTGTTGTCCGACGTGAAGCACAGGGGTGTCTTCGTCATCGTCGGTAAATCCTCTAAGAGGAAAAGACTTGGTTTTGGCTTTCCAAGTGGTGCTGTCTCCCAAGAACAGTCTAAAGTGTAGCTGAGATTTTGGCGCCAGCTTTCTGACTTACTCAGGCACCACTGCCTTGGAGCGTGGTGTAGCTCGAGAGTGTCCGAATGTCCGTGATACCCAGTAATATTATAGTTACTGACTGGGTTGTCCACCTGTGCGTGAAGTCTGGACGGCTGTTGGTATGGGAAAGGTCGGTTCGAAAAGCTTCATTATTTCGTAAATGGCGTGTAGTTCCGTAAATCACTGCCACCACGCCGGTGGGGAGACAATCCCCGTTTAGCCATCAGGTCAAGACCACAATCAGACACAGGATGTCGGAGATAAACGTCGAACTTTATTACGACTAGTACAAGACTAACACAACTACAACATATACGCATGCGCATAACAAATAAATAAAGAGTAAAGAGCCGACGCGAGAGGGCATCATAACAATGCAACAACACATAGTGGCGCAAGTATCCATAATCACACAGTCACCGACGGCCAAACACGGATTTCCAAAATTATCCGTTAATTGAACAGCCTCATCGAAAGAGTTCAGTAACTCCAACCCGTTTGATGGGCCAATGATCACATCAGAATGATCGACACCCGTAGCACTGGCAAGGTTGATCGTGTACGTAGCGCTGATTTCTGCTTGTCTAAAACGACGATTGCCTGCAAGTTCGGATCACCGAAGACTCATCAAACCAATGAATTTGATTTATATTGCAGTCAGAAATAGTTTCTATGAATTCCAGTGTGTGTTGATCGATAGCTGGAGTCATTGATTCGGCGGCAAGACGATATTTTCTTTCGACTCATGCTCAGGTATTTGGTTATCGCTCGGTGGATTGTCGCCAGCGATACGATGGCACGTTTTCGGCCGTAGATACGTTATCATCAAAAAGTTTTCTTCTGATTTCGTGTAAGTAAATACTTGGCTACCGCCTTTTGTAAAACTCGATATGTTGTCCACTACTCTGGTGCGTTCTCGCACTGGTCTATCACCGGCTGTCAGGGCCTGTTCTCTCGTACTTACAGCAGACACTGTGGCGCTGCTGATTTAGAGATTCCAGTCGTCGATGCAATTTCACCATAAGAAACACCTTTAAAGTGAAGTTCTAAAATGCGCCTTCGCGTCAGAAATGGCATCGGAAAACCACAATGCATTTAGTCGGTGGAAGTATGTACTGCGCATGCAGACAGGCACTTGTACAATGTTGCAATTGTCAACTATGCCGCCAAACTATTTTTGTAACCGCGACTGTTGTTATCATGTACCATATTCGCATTTCAGTTGTGGTATTGAAAATCACGCAAGAATTTTACTTGGCTGAAACATATGTTTTAATCTCACTGCATCATATTGCCCATTATTTTTGAACGAATCACAGGAATCGCTAATGTAACGGTACGTATTACATGTAATGCAGCTAGGAGTATAACGTTCACGTCGGTCGGTTAGGTGCCCACAGTCAGCTAAACAGTATCTACATGTTTACATAAACTTATCGCCAGCGCGGCGGCGTCTGGACAAATAATCGCAATCATACCAATCCATAATCCAATAACACTAGATCAAAATTTGTAAGACAATAGTTGTAAACATAGACACAAAACAGCACAGAACAGACAGTAAATAGACGGTACAAACAAAGTCAAATTCATGAAAGAAAGATCAACTCATAAGATTTCAAAGGAAACACACTGATGAATTCATGAAATGTATCAATATTCACATGAAGTTGAGCGTTCGATGATAGATGTAAAAGAGTGTAATTGAGACTGAAATATAAATGCACTCATTAAAATTTCCAGCAGGAATATCACACACAAAGCTTGATAGTGATATAAATTTGGCAACAATTTTTTTCATACTAATCCATCCCTTGTCTAAGCTCATGAAATCCCTTCCATATAGCAATAATGAAATCATCTTTTGCAACAAGCTTTTAAACCCCCGTTGGCGGAGATGGGTAATTGAGGGGGAGCTGCACCAAACACAGCGTACTTTGCTCAAAACTCACTTTTTTTGCGAATATTTATTTAATTTTAATTAATTTGTTGACTCAAGATTTAAATATTGGTTGTCAAGCAATCATAATATGCATGATACAAAAGTTAATTTATGTAAATCACTCAACTTCCTGCTCTTCTTTTTTCTCCGATTCTCAAGATTGCCAAAGAATTTAACTCAACTCTGGCTGGGCCAATTTTTACACAATTTTCACATTATGTTCTTTAAACACTACAAGTATTTTACTTGGCAATGCTGTAACATTTTGAATAAGAGGCATTGTAATTTTGCTAATTATGTTTTTAATCACTTTTTTTAGTGTCAGCATTTCAACCCTTGCCATTTTAGAATTAGGATTGATAATGTAAAATAGAAGTAGTTTTTTTCTACATATACTTTTCTTTCAAATTAAATATTACATTTCAGAAAGTAGCATCAATGTTAGAGAGGCCAAAGCTTAAATCGGTCTCACATGACAAAGTAATGTTTGTGGATGTCTCTTATTTTTAGTTGAAAGCAAACATTAAGCTGATAACTGAGATTTTGAAAGAAAAACTGTTTCTTAGTAAGCTGTTTTAATTTTAAGTTGAACAAAAGTCAAGCCTTTTTAATAAAACATCACTAAATATCATGATTTCGCCAAAATTGTGTCACACTAAAACAGGTCAAATCTTGATATTCCACTGTCTTTATTCGTAAAATGATTACCTTTAAAGCAGTATTTTTTATTGCAATTGATTTGAAAATCCCCCTTGTATAATGTGTTGTCAAAAAAATAAATGATTCTGTCACACGAGCGCCGAATATAATACATCCGATTTTGAATATTTTGTGAATTTTGCCAATGCTTAGCGCGTGTCAAAAATGCGCCCTCTACGGCGTAAGGGGCCGTGCTTTCGCTTAATGGGGTACACGGCAATGAAAAAAGCCTTTTTTCGATTGGTTGGCGCTCCAAGAATATCGCATTTTGAACCAATCAAATCACTTAATACATGTCTTAACAACCAAAATAATGTGTTGTGAGGCCATCAAGAAAAATCAAGGAGGATGAACGCTCCACGAAGCCGAAACCGTAAACAAGGTAAATATTCATTGACTTAGACTTCTCGCTTCGACGCAATAGCGTTGATCGCGATTTCGGGTTTGTTACTAAATATAGCTGCACGCGCGCGACTTTCGGACAAATATGCTGAAATTCGGACAAATTTTGTCGTTGTATGCGCGGCTGTTGTTGCATCTTGTAGTCTCAGTCATCAATTCATACGAATAAGTGAGACGCTAAATAGCCTTTCTAACACTAGCAGGTTTTATTTTCGTCGTTTATGCGGAAAATGGGGACAAATGTTTATTTATGCATATTAATGAGAGAGAACAGTGACGTCATTTGCGATCAGCGCTATGGGCCGTAAATATATAGAATATATTATTAACTGTTAAATAAATGAATTTTATGCAATTTTATCTGGAAATGAGAAAACGCGACCACATTTTCGGGTAGCGATGATGCTCGAGCAAGTGCTTTTGGAGATCCAATATGGCGTCTTACGGTGACAGAGTCGGCAGTTCAAGTGACGAATGCATGTAAATGCAAGCTGAACACGACAGAATTTGGCGCTATGCAAGGAATTATTCTATGAAAAATATGTTCAAATTATGTATTCGGCAAGAGATTCTGAATTTTATGCTCTTACATTGCTCGATATTTGCACATATTCTGACCCATGTGCTAAAATCGCGATGGCAAACTGAGAAGCTGTCGAATGATCGAGGTCACTTCACACACGTATTACGCCTCTGTATCCCGTCAAAGTTTGTCGAGTCAAGTGAACATGTAAGCCGTTGCTATGAAATTTAAACACCTTAATGAGCAGTCAAAAACATCTTCTTTAGTTCTTTGGCCTTACTGTAGTTTTATTACTTTTTTGTTCAGTTCAGTCGAAGCAATGTGGACTGCAGTGATGTGTACCAGGCCCGAGTTGCTAGGCGATAGTGTTGCTCTGTGCAAATTGCAGTCACTGACGGTAAGCTTAAGGATACTTATCGTCCGATATTGTGAATATTTGAAGAATATAGACATGTCTTTGTAATTTCAATGTCATTAAAAGTAAATTATAAGAAGTTACAAAAGTAAGGAATTTTATCTCCTGCAAACGTTCACACAGCGCCGCCTGTGGCGGGGGTCAAGAGGTCATCGTGTGGGCTTGTACCATCCTCTTTTGCCCTGAGACGTCCTCCAGGCAAGACTGCCATTTCGGCAGCTGGACCTCATCTGAACTTTAACAACGGTAACGGTATTTATAACATTCCTTTCTTCACAAGAAACCATGCCCCTATCTGTGTAGTACTTTTGGGGAATTCTTTCATACGCCGTCTAGGAAAATACACGCGCCGGAACTCACTCATTTTTTTCCTGTTTGTTCGAAGCGTGTTTGTGAGAGGTACCAACGGAGGTAACTTTCTCGGAGGACATCGTACGGGAGAGACGTTTCGCCAGATTTTGTATTTTCGGCATCGGTACAAACGATCTCTGCAGTGTGCATGATTCACCAGAGGCTATTGCTCATAGGATTATTTTATTCATGCAGAATCTCCATCGGCATTTCAACGTTCGAATATTTTCATTAGTTGTACAGAAAACATCCGGGACTTCAATGCACGTGTAGACGCCCTGTACAAAAACTTGTGAGGGAGGCTTTGGCGGGAAATCCCTTTGTGTTTTCTGGTCACATGTCGGGTTATGGCGGTCATCGCTACAAGTATTCTACAGTGACGGGGTACACTTTAACGCGCCGGGTATGCGCCGGGATTATCGGAGTGTACGAGGTGCTTTACTTCGCGCTTGTCGAGCATTGGCATCTTTTTAATTTTTTTTAAAGTTTTAGCTGTGGTCGAAGTGTCGACAGAGTGGCATCAAACCAGGACATGGGAATCATGTGTGTGAATCTTGCTACATACTTCTCCCCACGCGGCTTGTTCAAGTTGTTGCTGTGCTTACAGCCCATTACAGGTCCCCAATGTCGGTTGTTGCTGTTTTTACAGCTTGTTCATTTTCCACTTCGGTGGAATGTCAGCTGCTCTTGTAGTGCTGTTTTTTCCACATTGTTGGATTCAGCTGTGTCATTCAACTTGTTTTTTCCCTCAGTTGTAGGGGCCCCTTCATTGTTGGGACCGGCTGGGCATGCAACTTTGACATTTTGGCTGCGGAAGGGGTGGATGTATTTTCAGGGCAGCGTCCCTGAGTGGATTCTCCATGCCTTGGATCTTGCTACCACTCAACCAGAGCTTTTCTTTTCCTCATCACCTGTAGTCGTGCACATGTCCAATTGAGGGAGCGTTGCAATTTCAGTTTTCTGTCTTAGATTTGCAGTAGTTTAGCATGTGACCAGCTGTCGTAAGTTTGGAATGGTTTGGTTTATTGTAAACTATTCAGTGGAACTCAGGTAATTTCCTTTTGCTGCCTAGTTTTCCTTTTCTTAGCTCATAGCCATGGCTTGAAGCAAAAAGGTAGCACAGAAGAAGGCAGCCAGCTCCAGTGCCTCAAGTAAAAGAGCAGTTACAGGTATGGCTCCTGCCAATGGTAGTTGTCTTCAGCAGCAGACAGTTAACAGCATCATTGTCATCAGCTTCTACAACAGTGGCAAGGGCTTCAACTCAGCTTGAGATCTTCACAGTCAAAACAGCCTACTTGAGATACCACAGCATCAACAACAGGCATATCTGCAGAACACTATCCATAACACGGTCCTTTTAATCAAAAGGCAGATGTAGAGTCACGCTGACATCACTCCATGTAGGTAACAATTACCTTATCCACAAATGGGGCTAAAGTAAGTATATGATACCTGTTTTCACCTACAGGTAAAAACAGTTTGTTAAGGCAAATGACGTATGCACGTCTTTTGGAGCATTCATATGCTGTCAGTCTGAGGGATTCTATGCAAAGTAATTTCTGTCAGTTCAAATTTATGAGAGCAGTAGTAGTAGAGATATCATAAATTTGCGGTGGACTTCATGTCCGCGAGAGACTTGTCGCCCAACATTGGGTTACAACTAGTGTGCTTTTTCATTACCATTACTAGTTATGTGTTCAAGATCAGCCAGTTCACATTTATCAAGATTGTACTTCATAAAGTTTGCTTGCTGTACATTTCATTGCTGTGGTCAACTTTTGCTGCAACAAAGTGGCGTCAGACTGAGTCATGCGAATTATGTTTGGCAGCCCTGCTTATTGCTTCCCATTAAGCTGGATTTTGCTGGGCTTACAGCCCATTACAGGTTCTCAATGTGGGGTGTTGCTGTGTTTACAGCATTTTCACTTTTTCCCTTTGTGGAATTTAGTGTGTTTTTCAGCTGGGTTTTCCCCTCATGGTTGGATTCGGCTGTGCTGGTCCACTATGTTGGGTGTTGCTGTATGTTCAGCTTTTGCATTTTTCCCTTGTGGAATTTCCCTCATGGTTGGATTTGGCTGTGCTGGTCCAATATGTAGGGTGTTGCTGTGGGTACAGCGTCTTCCCTTTGTGGAATTTGTTTCCCAGCTGTGTTTTTCCCCCACATTGTTGGATCGGCTGGGTCAGCAGCAGTGTCATTTTATCCGCTTGTCATATGTGGGAGGCAGTGTCAGCATGTTACTGCCAGGGCTCCTTTAATGGTTTTCCAATGTTTGATTCTGTCTGCCACTCAACCTATTAGCTATGTAATAGGTATAATGCAACCACATTATTGAGACTCTGTCGAATTCTTTTCCTGCCTAGTTCTCCCTTTGTTTTCACCAACAGGCATGGCTCATGGAAAAAAAAGTGTACAAAAAGAAGAAGGCAGCTAACCTCATTGCCACTCAGCATATTCAAATCCTGCATCAGACAGTAGGGCTACAAGGCAACAATCAACAACATCAACTTTACAAAATGGACATATATTTTTGTTTTCAGTTATTCTTTAGGATATATAAGTTTATCCTCTCTAGATCAATATGAAGCTGTATTATTGTTCATAAGACTTCAAAGTTATAGTAATGGCTCATCTATCTTGCTATGTCTTGCACATATATTTACAAAGGCAAGCCTTCCAATAACCAATCAGAGGTTTCAGATGTTGGGAATCTACTTGCCAGTTGAAGACCCAGTTTTAGTACAGCAACTGTGCGCCGTGCGTGGTACAGAGTCAAATGTTGTAAGCCAGCTTCCCCTTTCAAGTAGAGTCAATTTAACGGGAAATCAGCTGTGTTTTCTGGTTTGGCAGTGTGATAATTTTTTAACCTTCCTTTATCAATATGAGTGCATTACTGCTACTTTAAAAACAGGCTCTCCAGCAATCATCCAGAGGTTCTGGACGTATGAAGTCTATTTGCCTAAATAGTCGTTGGGTACAATCAGTTAAGTTGTGAAACAAGTATATATATAGGTCATCAGTTAAGGCCAAGTTTGGCATAGTAACTGTTTGCAGGGGCTGCAGTAAGTTGTGCCATTCTGGCTTATTATCTGATGTCCCGAAAAATGTTCAAGTGACAACATATAAGAAGCAAGTATGCTTTGTAGGGTGGGGAGGAAGCTGGTTAGAAATATGTTTATAAAGTTCAGGAAGTTTTTTCGGGTCATAACCAGAAACGATCGTAAAACTTCGGGATGTGAAAAATACGCTCGGGAAATGACATGTTTTTATCGATATCTCGCGATCCGCGCAGAGTTGCCACATCAAATATCAACCGTTGGCATTAAAAAAATGTGTTTTAAAAATGTTACCAAGTGGGAGTGCCTCTTTAATATGTTCGAATTATATCTTCTTCAATTACATATTTTTGCAGCTATATTTGCCATTTTGGTCTGGCTGACCTGAGGTTTGTTGTCAAAGATTTCCTCCTTCATCAACATGTGTCGCAAAACGTTATTGTCTACATAACACGAAGGAGCTCTATCAGCTGCCAGGTGGCTTGTTTTAAATTTTCAGAGAAACGTCTTCAATTTCCTATTTTTATGAAGCTTCCTAATTTTTTTATGGAAAAAACTTACAGAAATAGTCCACAGTATTGATTCCATAACTTATTCATGTTGTGTTGACATGAAGAAAATTAATAAATATTTGTGAAAAGATTTTCTGATTTTTGGCGATTTTATACCTACAGGAACTAAGAATATGTGTGGTGATTTTGTGAGCATTTCATATGGTAAACTGTATTTGGTGTTAAAATGTGGTAAAAGAATCATAAGAAATCACAGCTGAAGGTGATTTTAGCAGGCTTGGTTTCCAACAAATATTCCAAACTTTTTTCAATGTTTGAGAGAGTATCAGGGTTATAAATAGCTCTTACACTTCCTGTCATTGTATCTCTTTAAATAAACATTGTTGATATATATATATTTTGAGGACATGTTTTTATCGATATCTCGCGATCCGCGCGCAGTCGCCATGTCAAATATTGACTGTTGGCATTAAAAAAATATGTTTTAAAATGTTACCAAGTGGGAGTGCCTCTTTAAATTAAGATCATAGATAGGAAAAATTCTACTCAATATCAAAGCTATTAAAAAAGATTTTGCGGAACAAATGTTTTGACCAAAATAGCAAAATTGCCCCAGAAATACAAAATTGCAGATTTCATCCTGATTTTAATATATCATATTAAGATAAACCCTACAAACCTGTATACCAAACATCAAAGATATCAAATGTGTAGTTTTTGAGAAATACATTTTTTGACCAAAAATGACAAAAATTGCCCAAAAAATACAAAATCCCAAATATCATTAGAATTTGAATACATCACATTTTGATCAACCTTATGAACCTGTATACCAAATACCAAAGGCATCAGATGAGTAGTTTTTGGAGAAAAAAAAAATTGATCACTGAAAAATTGGGAAAATTGCCCCAATATTACAAATACTAAAAATTCGCTACAATTTTTACAAACTTGACTGAGGTCATCCTGAGGAACATGGATACCAATATCAGAAAAATAGATTTTTTCATTAAAAACTAAAAAAAAATTACCCAAAAATACAAACACACAAATATCATCCACAGTTGTACACACCTAATTTAGAATACCTAAAGGAACCTGCACACCAAGTTTCAACCCAATCTGACCAATGGTTACAAAGTTTTAGCAATTTGCAGGGTTTTTCCTTTTTCCCCCTAATTTGCATATTTTTGGCACTGGTATGTTCATTTGAACAAATTCACATCTCCACCCCTAGGTGCACCTGTACATCAAATACTAAGACAGTAGGTGCTGCGTTTTAGGTGTTTTTGATGTGGACGGACATACATACATACATACATACATACATACATACATACATACATACATACAGACATGCAAATGGCATGCAAATGAACTGATTCAGCTTATACGATTACCTCACATTGGTATACCAAATGTGAGCTAAAATAGTGACAATATCACTGTTCGCTCCCACATAGTTATCAAAACAATCCAACAATTGTATGAAACATGTCATACATACAGACACTGTCAGACAGACTAACATATACACAGACTGGCACAGAGTGATGACATTGGCCCCCAAAGTATGCCTTGGCCCATGAAGAGCGATAAAGATATAACAAACAGCTGAATGTATTGATAAAATGGTTAAGTATAGGCCTACAGGCACTGAGGGTGAATATGTTACAGCAATTTGATTAGTTTCTTTTCCTTTTCTACTTCTGTGATAGTTTTTAAGAATAATCTGCAAGGCAGTTTATGTATTCACACAAATATGTTCAAAGCAGAACTAACGCACCATCCGGGCTCGCCTCAGGTACGCCTGAGGCGCGTCTCAGACCACACAGGTTTGTCCTCAATAGCTCATTATCTCCAACTGGAAATTCTCATTATGTTGACATGTAAATTATCCAGCGATAACTGTCCCAGCCACACTGTGTGGTTACACTGAGCACGAGTAAGACAAGTGTCTACCTAACTTTTCAGACGTAAATTTCTGGACTGTAGACTGGCCAACAATTTGTTGCACTTGCAGTTCAAGCATATTAAATCTACACACCTTCACATCAAAGGAAAGCTTGTGAACCACTTTGTTGAAGGGTCAAATCTCTGTACAACTTTGTAGCAAACAACGTAAACTTAGCATGTGTCTTGTGTACAGTGATCGCCATCGATCGTTTTACGATGCCACAAAAACGAATTGGTATTAATTGCCCTCCAATTTATTTAGCTTCGTTCGCCGTAAATTTCCCTGAGCCAGACCATGATCACTGACTGTGGCCAGACTTCCTTTTCTTGTCAGGAGCGACAAGATGAAGGCCAATTTGTTGTGTGGTTCACGTAAATTATTTGACAAATGCATCGCCATTTAAATTGGCTCAAACAATGATTTGATCACAAATCTCGGAGAGTTACGAAGGCAACCTGTTGTAAACGATGATTCAGTGATTGTGAATCGGTATTACCATGGAGGATTAGAGAACGCGTTATTCTACAAATACCGACCTACGTTAGTTTTTGTACAAGTAATGAAATACATCTATTTCAGTTCAACAGTAAAACCTCGCGTTCTTCTAGACATGTTGAAACCAGAAGCGACATAGTTCTTTTTTGACGACCATTGGCATTGTGTTGAAGTACTGCGGTATGACAGGCCATGCCGTATTCAGCTTGGTTGTGTTCATTTACACGACCCATCAGTTGTATATTCGAAATGGCAAGTTTGGCGATGGTGTAATTTTTCAAGTAAAGTAGAGCTTGTCAAAATCTTTCTCACTTTCTTTCATTTCCTGACGCCCGCATCGTATCAATGTGTCTCATTATCAATCCTCGACATCGATAAAAAAACGAGTATCTCTTGAACTCTCTTTCATTTTCCAACCATCGTATCAATGTGTCTCATTTTCAATCCCCATCATTGCAAGCTCCTGGTTTATTTAGACAAAATAATGAGTTATAGACGTAGGAATATGACGCGAGGTCAACAGTTCGGAACTTGGAGTGTTGTACGTTATTGACAAGACTCCCGTGACCGGCTGCCATTAGGGAGCATACCGCGGTATCAAAGTTTACCTCACATAAACATTCATTGATCGCTCTAAAATAACATATTAAATTAAGATTTGGTAAAAATCTTTTTAAAATTCCTCATCTTGAGTGTTTTTGAGAGAGAAAACCTCAACCACAGATGACGATATTGATCGAGCTTTCATTCAGAGTGGCCGGTGCAGTCAACGCGATGCTCCGGGGCGACCGATTTGAATCGCCGTTTCAACTTCAAATCACTTTCAAACTATAAACATAAGTCTTTATTTTCCCGCAAAATACCCTCAAAAAATTCCGAAGTCTGTCATTTCCGTCACGTGGTGGCACATAACCTGTCACAAAAAACATCGTGTGTTGAGGAAAAAATGCAGGTCTCTCTCTCCCTTCCATCCAGCGAACCAGACCAAATTAAGTATTCACGATATACAGTCCGGGTCAGCTCCAAAATTGGAGACTTATTATGATAATGTATTCCGGCATTCAGCCAATCATCGACCAGATTACATCATTAATAAAGTACAGGTCACGCTGGGTCACAAATTACCCACCAAGTGTGATCGGCAGTTATGGGCCGCTTATTAAGCCCCTGTCTTGTGAATTTCGACGAATTTCGACAGTCAACATAATCCACGTGTTCTGCAGAAGGTCATGTCCAACAAGGAGTCCGATTAGTGAACAAATATTCGAAATATTGACGATTCATTTCTACCCCCAGTTTATCGATTTCGCTCAAGTACCGAGAATCATTTTGTGGATGTTCGTCATCTCTATTAGAAATACTGTTATAAAGGTTATTTGTGTAGGTACGCGTATAACATTTTGCAAGAAGAAGAGCAATGTCAGAGCTTTAAAACGATACCTGTTTGTAGTTGTCAAACGCAGACTAAAAATGGTACGCGATTTTGAAAATGTGTTGACAGAGTGGCCACACAACTGTTCCCCATACGGTAGAATTTGTATCGCTGCCATCTCCGATACAAATGGGGTATTCTGAACGATCTGTGTAGGTACACGATTTATATTTCGCAGGACTTCAAGCCAGAGTCTAGGAATCACAGCGATGTATGGGGTTTGGTTGTCTTGGCCAGAATAAAACTGGTACGCGATTTTGAAATTGTGTTTTGACAGAGTGGCCACACAACTGTTCGACATTATGACAGAATACGGCGCGGGAGTTCGACACAGTAGAGAGGTTCGGCTACACGTTTTACGTGAACGTGAACGCGTAGAATCCACGTTGGCGTTGGCGTACACGTTCGCGTGCAAAAGTCTGTTTGGCTACGCATTACGCCAACCGTTCTTGTGGCACGCGCAAGAAATGATTCGGCCCGGCTTTGGTCCGCGTAGTCTGTTTCCGCATCACAGGGATAGCTCAATGGTTTGCCCGTATGCCGCAAATCGACGAAGAAATTGCACATAAAAATAACGAAAATACATGAATATCTTTGAGGATGTCACTATCATATATCCAACTAACAACTGCATAAATGATTCACAGTTTTTACCATGTTTTGATACCAAAAGATGAGAATAAATTTACACGTTTACAAATTACGTGAAAACAGCTGTCTCCACGTAAATACGCGACCCCGGCTCCGTGTACGTGAAGAACGTACGCACAAGTCGATGACATCATCGCAGAAATTCGTGACGTTACGCGTTCACGTTGGCGTAAAACGTGCAGCCGAACCTCTCTATTATGGCGTACGTAACGAAGGACGCATGTGGAGGTTGCCAGGAAATACAATTTTTACTGATGGCGCGCTGGCCGCTGATTGGCTAATGAGAGGGGGAAATATTATGGTATAGCGTCTCCAATTTTGGAGCTGACCCGGACTGATATAGTTGTTGACCCGGTTTCATCGAAAGGTCGCTCTAATCATATGCAAATTTCCGCTGCATGCCGTGCTACATAGATGATGTCATTATTTAGTCCTTACATGGATCTGAATTGGGTTCAAAGGGCAAAGAATGAATTATTTGTCAGTGACTTCCTGAGCGACTTGTGTAGTTTACAGTTAGGCCTTATATACAAATGATTGCCCAAATACGACATCGGATTATGGGGATGAAGATGTAAGTTTTTTTAAGAGACGTCAATGCCGTTATCGGTGAAGTTCACAGTAGAGAAAATCGCGAATCGTAGCAACAATATCTTAAAGTCTTGAGCACCGAAGTCGGACTGTCACCACCGTTTTGAATATCCCTATGAAATATTGCCAAGTGATTAGCCGTCGTAGTATCGCAAAGTGCATCAGATCATTGTGCAGTTTGTTTATAAAAAAACACAGTGGTGTGCGCAGTCAGAGACAAAACACCATGTACCACCACTAGCCAGTCCGGGTCAGCTCCAAAAGTGGAGACTCATTATGATAATGTATTCCGGCATTCAGCCAATCATCGACCAGATTACATCATTAATAAAGTACAGGTCACGCTGGGTCACAAATTACCCACCAAGTGTGATCGGCAGTTATGGGCCGCTTATTAAGCCCCTGTCTTGTGAATTTCGACGAATTTCGACAGTCAACATAATCCACGTGTTCTGTAGAAGGTCATGTCCAACAAGGAGTCCGATTAGTGGACAAATATTCGAAATATTGACGATTCATTTCTAGCCCCAGTTTATCGATTCGCTCAAGTACCGAGAATCATTTTGTGGATGTTCGTCATCTCTATTAGAAATACTGTTATAAAGGTTATTTGTGTAGGTACGCGTATAACATTTTGCAAGAAAGAAGAGCAATGTCAGAGCTTTAAAACGATACCTGTTTTGTAGTTGTCAAACGCAGACTAAAAATGGTACGCGATTTTGAAAATGTGTTGACAGAGTGGCCACACAACTGTTCCCCATACGGTAGAATTTGTATCGCTGCCATCTCCGATACAAATGGGGTATTCTGAACGATCTGTGTAGGTACACGATTTATATTTCGCAGGACTTCAAGCCAGAGTCTAGGAATCACAGCGATATATGGGGTTTGGTTGTCTTAGCCAGAATGAAACTGGTACGCGATTTTGAAATTGTGTTTTGACAGAGTGGCCACACAACTGTTCGACATTATGACAGAATACGGCGCGGGAGTTCGACACAGTATGGCGTACGTAACGAAGGACGCATGTGGAGGTTGCCAGGAAATACAATTTTTACTGATGGCGCGCTGGCCGCTGATTGGCTAATGAGAGGGGAAAATATTATGGTATAGCGTCTCCAATTTTGGAGCTGACCCGGACTGCTAGCAGAGGCCGTTCATTTTGCGTGAACGTCGCGATAGTAACTATTCAATATAAAAGGATTTACATGTACTTTCTATGAATAAAGTTACATTGCTTTTGCCCATGTGTAGTCTTGTTGCATTGCTGAGTTAAATTTCATTGACCAGGGAACCTATCACGGTTGAAGCAACCCGATTTGACAGACTTTCAAAATTGAAGAAAATGTGCTGGAGAGAAAACGGTAGATACTGTGACAGACGCCCGTCATGTACTAGACGTCATAATTAATGCCGTCATTTCTAACTCTTATTTTAGTATACAGTTATCAACTTACGTCGAGGTTTACAATGTGCGTCTCATTTCTAGTTGTTGTATGTGTCATCTGACCTCGAGCAGTTAGCCTACTTCGGCAATATTTCCGATCTAACAGACAGTGCTGCAGTGTTTCCTTGAATGAAATTCAAAGTCACTAAATTTCTAATTTGCCGACTTGCTGACGAAATTACGGTAGATGCATATTCTTAGATAGCTGCAGTACAGTACGTACGTAGCAAAACCAGATCCGGTTTTGCCGCCCGACCCAAATACCCAGGCATAGAGTGACAGTGGGGGATTGCCAAAAACTTCAAGGCCTCGATGTTCTTTTATCGAACATGTGTAACGAAATTCTGTACGGAGAATGCACACAAGGTTTCGGTTTTCCGACAGTTTCAGTGTATTAGCTCATTATTATGTTGAAATACAGCATGAATGGTTGTTGCTGCTGGCGGGGAATCAATGTCACAAATCACGTTCAAACTGTCAGCCAGCCTGTAGTACTAGCTGCCAGCTGTCGTCGACGGCTTTTGGTAGTAATTCTACGTCCGGGCGAGCTTTCGTTCAGGGACGTCCCGAAATCGATTTTCAAACACATGCAAGGCCAGTGTTCCTGTATTTTTGTAAGAATATAGTAAATTGTAGATAAAGCCAGACCTTTTTTATTGCCTACAATGTCGCCTTGTACGCCGCGTCCGAGTCTCGACCTTGACATGGCACAAGACATTAATTTGCGCGCGTCATACAGATGATACCATTATTCATCTGGGGGCTTTCCGACTGAAGTGAGCACATAGATTTTTCTCCAGAAACCTACGACGAAAAAGACAGTCTAAATGAAAAAAATTCAAGCATAAGATCAATTGGATAGAATGCTGAACTGCTGCAGCTTTTAAATGCTAATTAATGGCATAGTTTGTTTTTTGCATTCAACGCATCCAATCGAGCAAGTAAACTTGGTTTGACCTTTTATAAAAAGTTTGACAATGTATTTTTGGTTGGTCTCCGGCTCGAAGCCAGTGACGTTTCCGGACTTCAGTTTCTGAGAGCCACGTCAAATCGCCACGATCAGCGGACGCAAAATTATTATTTTCAAATAGCCATCACGAAAAATTTACGGGAAATGAGAAAACCTGGCGAGAAAAAAGGCATGGTATCAATGGTGTTGATATACCTTTTCAAGCCATCAAGAACCAACTGCTCAGCTCGCCCGAATTAAATTCATGAATATGTTGGGCGAGGCAACGTTAGTAATTTTTTTTCTGCAAACGTAGAAAGACCTGCACTTTGTACTGAAAGGAATAGTTGGCAAATCTTTTCCGAAACTGAAAAACATAGCTGAAGATATAGCCATCTCTCAGTCAGTGCGGCCGTGGCAAGCCGACAATGGGGACAGAGCATTTTCAAACGAAAACGGCATTGCGCATTGTCAATGAAAGGCGATGACTTAGTTTTTAAAGTTGAAGAAAATGCTCAAAATTTTGGTTGTGTTAGTTAATCAATCGAAATTATTTCTTGTTCCAATTGATAAAATCATAGACAGTCTCGATTCTACCATCAATTAATCGATATGTACAGACTAAATCGACAATGGATCCGAAGATGCACATAAAATGTACAACGCAATGTACGCGGTACGTACGTGTACATCTCAAACAACGGGCGAGTTGGTTTCGGCCCAGTGGGAATAGGGCGATCCGGCGAGTTGCTTCTGGGCGGGTTCAAGTTGGAAAAAGTGCTAGTTAGTCATTCGTACAAAACGGTCATCAAAACTTCAGGAAAATAGGAAATCAATGAAATTTACTGAGCAATTCAACAAAGACTTGGTGATACACATAGGTAAAAGCAATGTAACTTATTCATAAAAAGTCAATCCTTTATTTGGGTTATTTCCATCGGTCACGCAAAATGAATGGCCTATGCTTTATAAGACACCCCGCGGTTTTGATAAACAAACTAAAAGATGATCATGGACAGAGCAATACTGCTGTCCGCTGATCAATTGTCTATATATGGATATTCCCAGCAGTTTCCCTATGTATATTGGGACTGTGATGTTCCTAGTTTTATTGCACCAGATGACATCGAATACACTCCACGGTCTATTGACTCGGCGTAATTATGTCACCGCCATTGCAAGAGAGGGCCGGAGAGTAACAAAAACTTCATTCTCCAGTGAGCATTTTAGCCAGTGTTCTATTATTCAACGTATAACAAGAAACTTTAGCAGTGCCTCCGTCATTTTGTAAACGAAAAATTCAGACCTCCGTCCAGCTCCGCAGCTCCGAGTTATTCTCGACGATTGCTATGGAAACTGGCCGTTTTCCGAGAAAAGGGAGCATGATTCCTCGTAGGCAGACTTTTGCTGTTTCACAATTCGACAAAGAGGAATGATTTGCAATATGTCACCTATACATCATGTAGCAGCTAATCACAAGATTGATCGGTCGCGTGATACTTCGGACTTCACTGAGTTTGACAGAAAAAAATGCCTGTTTTTTGTGGGGTTTTTTTTGGCACCAGTTAGTTCCACGTGAGAATCATTACGTTACCAGAAAAAGACGGAGGTTTTTTATGTTCGGCCCCAATTGCTATTCGGACCAGGAAGAATTTTGAATGTGGGATATAGACTCACTTGTAAAATATTGACAGAAGCGGACTTACGTTTTTGGTTTTCGGTTGTAATAATTTGGCATGGGGACAGTTTTGAAAGTCAGACTTTTATCGGGTATGGACAGTTATGTTAAACAATACTGGTAAAAGACGTAACGCCATAGTTTTTGGCCGCAATACATGTGGTGCGGCAACAGTTCTGAGCTGGATAATTGTAAAATATCGCAACCATTTTCAAAACATGACGACATGAGAAATATGTGGTGACGTACTTGGACGTAATCTTTATGCAGTGAAATAACTTTCAAAGTTGGAGAACGGTTCACATTTAATACCACAGACTTCAGGAATAAGCATAACCGAGGTTGACTACGGGCCCTCTCTATCACGGGGTTTGAATTACATGTAAAATACCATCAGAAAAACGTTTTTTCCGTCTCCAGTTACTTTGGAGCGGGAACAATTTATTATGAATATCAGACTTATCAGGTATCAACTCAAATGCACAGAATACTATCAGAAACGAACATAGGAATTTTGAAAGCTTTTTGAGTTATGTTTTTTTTGGCCCCAATTTCATTCGGATTGGGAATAATTTTGAATGTTGGAATTTGTTGACAGGTATCAACCCACATGTAAAATGTTAACAGAAGCGGACGTAATTTTTTGGCTTTCTGTCGTAATATAAGTTGAAATGGGGAACAGTTTTGAATGTCTGACATCATCAGGTATGGATGGACAGACGTGAAACACACAGGCAAAAGACATAATTTTTGGCCGCAATATATGTGACTTTTGGAGTGGAAACAGTTCTGACAAATTTTTCTTATTTTTCTTATTTATTTATTTATTTCGAGAGCCAGCTCATACACCAAAAAACGTACAGAACAAAAGGGGGACTGATAAACTATAAAAACTATAAAAAAAACTAAATCATGAAGGAAATTAAAACTGTCAGACAGAGAAAACTTTAAAAGCAGTCAGAAAACAGTCTTTTCCAGAACAGGCTACCACACATAATATATGTATTGATAGCAGCACTAATAAGAGAATTTTCACTATTCATCAACCTCATATAAAATTTCGAGCGTAAAGTGCGCTGTTTACTTTCGAAAGTCAAAATGTTGCTCTCAACAAAAGTGTTCGAGATACTTATGGTTCCAAGACAAGAAATTGACCATTTTAAACTAACAATTCTGTAGTGTTTAATAAGCTCAAGAACCCCTGTAAATTGTATATTTTCGGAAAGCTTAGATATAGGGGAACATTTTGGTTACCATAGTGTCACCACTGTTTACATAACTATCACGTGACAGGTAATTTGCATAACCTTTCAAAAATCGGTTTTCCCTATGTTTTGTTTCAATGGTTTAAGATATGCGGCTGAAATTTATGTGAGTGCAAGCTGTCCTATGGGTCTTCAAAAGTGTGTCTCAGAATTTTTTTAAACCTTCTTAAACAGTTTTTATGCCGGAAAAACTTCCAGGGCAGTGAATTTTACCACAGTTGATTTCTTTAAAATTGTGCTCCAAAAAAACTAAGCAAGATATAAAAAATATGAGACACACTTTGGAAGAGCGTTGTGACAGCTTGCATTCCAGCAAGTTTGAGTAAGATATTTTGAGGTATTGAGACAAAACATAGGGAAAACCGATTTTTGAAAGGTTATGCAAATTACCTTGTCACGTGATAGTTATGTAAACAATGGTGACACTGTGGTTATCAAAATGTTCCTGTATATCTAGGCTTTCAGAAAATGTATACTTTATGGGGGTTTTGAGCTTATTTACTGTTAGAGAATTGTTAGATTAAAAAGGTCAAATTTCTTGTCTTGGAACCTTAATCTTCTGTCAATACCAAACAAGATTCTAAAGTCTGTAGAAGAAGTAATGCAAATGAAAACATACAAAGATTTTTTGGCCGTCATATTGATTATTATTTGCATTTGAATGAACTCTGAATTCTGTTATGTAACTGTGTGCCGTCTTTGGCAACGGCTATATTGAAAAAGGGTCAATATGGCCATTGCCGTCGGGGTCAGTTTGTACATGACAACAAATTTGATGAATAAAACGTGAGAGGGGACATATTGTACCCGGAATGAGACGGAATTATTGCCGCGATCACATGAACTAACTAGCCCTAACCCTAAAAACTCTGTGATGGTCTTCATTTGCTTGATTTTGTATCGGGTGAAGCACAGTGGGAGCCAGAAATTGGGGTTAGCTGACCAAATTGTTGGAACTCCGCTCGCTTCGCTCGCTCCGTTCCGACAATTTGGTCAGCTAACCCCAATTCCTGGCCCCCACTGTACTTCACCCGATACAAAAACTAAGCAGTCGGAGATTGTGACAGTGATTTGAAGAAAGTGCAAATTTATATTATTTTAACCTTATTATATAGTCAGTGCCGCAATTACGGGGCGTCTGTGTTTTGTGTACGGCGATTTTGACGTCATCAGTTTGTGGCTATACTACTTGTAAAATGGTGCCCTGTCGGCATCACAGGTTATCGTAACATCGCTTGGATAGTCGTTCCGAGGCGGGCGGCCGCAGGTCGCCGTTTACTTGGAAAAAAAAGAAGTAAACGGCGACCTGCGGCCGCCCGCCTCGGAACGACTATCCAAGCAATGTTACGATAACCTGTGGTCGGCATAGTGAAATAAACAGGGCATTTGCTTGTAAGTTTGATTTCAGTATCGATGATAGGGACTGTGAAACAGAAATAAGACCATAACGCAATCGGGTCAATGGTAAAACTAAAACGATGTCAGATTACTGTGGTGATAGTGAAACAGGTACAGAGTAATGCATTTTCTGTGCTAGAACTCCGCCTCTCCCTGGTACTGTATACACGTTTTTGCAACTATGTGATATCATTTGGCTGGCGATTCCATAGAAAGATCACGAAATTGTCCACTAGATAACTCCCTGATCACAAATACGCAGCCGACACTGGCCGATGGTACTAAAATCTAACTTCGCGCCGATCAAGCCTCATGACGATAACGGAAGTGCTATCTACAAATCATTACGCGATTGATAATGTAGTTTCGTTTTTAAACGCTGGAATAATTGACTCTACATCTGCACCAATCCGTTATATTTCATACTTAGTATAGCATTTAATTTATTAGTTTAATGAAACTGCTTATTTTTATCATAGAAAGACTAAAAAGAGAGTAAAAATTCTTCAGTACGGAGAATCAATATCAATGCGCGAACTGACCTTGATCAACCGTGACCGGAGAGTGTAAACCACACTCCAAACAGTGGCGGCGCTCTCACTTCCGTTTCACTCTGCTCCCGCTTTCACCACTGCCACCGGTGACTTTGCATAATAAAGGCGCATGAATATTAGTCTCGCATGCCAGACCTCGAACCTGCATGCGACGCGAGCGGCGAAGCCGCGAGCAGCGAGTAACCGCAGGTTACGAGGTCTGGCAAGAACCAACTGCTCAGGAATGTGATGACGTCAAAAGTGGGCTGTCTTTCCTATGCTAATAAGTATAACTTTGGACCACCGCGTACAGACGGCCATAACGCATTTTCACTGTACTTGTCCACCACGTTTCACATATCTGTGCCGAAAAAACACTTTTACCGTGGCCGAAAACGACACAGACCCTCTTCAGTTTGTAATTGCGTCGTTCTGTTAGAGCTGCGTCGTTCTGTTTTGACCTGCGCTCTTCAGTTTGTAATTGCGTCGTTCTGTTTGAGCTGCGTCGCTCTGTTTTGACCTGCGCTCTTCAGTTTGTAATTGCGTCGTTCTGTTTGAGCTGCGTCGTTCTGTTTTGACCTGCGCTCTTCAGTTTGTAATTGCGTCGTTCTGTTTGACCTGCGTCGTTCTGTTTGAACTGCATCTTTCTGTTTGATCTGTGCTCTTCAGTTTGTTTTCAGCATAACTTGGAAGTACTGGAGTAAACATTTTGTAACAAACATTGAACGGTCACTTGGAGAATACCATTGCAACTTTGCAGGGGTGCCCGTGGAATCATAGGTAGTAGAGGGAGAGGAGTTTAGTAGAGGGAGAGCAACTCCACACATCGTTCACATATTGGTTGTTTGCGTTTAATGTATGGTGGTGTGTATTTTCTGTTTCACTGTCTTGTGTACAGAACAGAATAGGTACTGCGAGACAGCTGAATATGAATCTCAGTGCAGTCTGTACTCCAGAGTTGAGACACTGCGTACGACACTAACGGTATGTTTCGAAAGTTTGCCAGACTTTCTTTATCAATCGCCTCAAGTCAGGTTCAATGGATAAATTTCGTGGTATATTGGCAGATTGTACGTATTCCTATGTTGTCCAACTGAAGGTTTGTTCTTTCATTCTGGAAGCTAGGATGTCTAACTTTGTTCTATTGTGTTAAAGGTTGTGTTCGTATTGTGTTTACTAGACTGATATATATATATATATATATATATATATATATATATATATATATATATATATATATATATATATATATAATTTCGAATCTCAAATTATGATTCAAAGTACATTACCAGAATATGCCAGCGGGTCCTATACTTTTCAGTTGTGCTATTTTTGTAGGAAATATTTCTCTCAACTTTGTGCTTTTGTTTGACCTCCGTTATAAATAAATAGAACGGAAAAATTTTCTTTTTTGTCTACACATTTAGACAAGAACTGTTTCCCTAAGATAATGTGCACAGTAACAACATGGTTTTACTCTAATTTAAATAGCAGGGAGAGAGGTTATGCCTCCACTGTTACCCTTGGACGAGGCTACCTCGTGGTCGTCATCATCACTTGCTACACGTGGTAGAGCAGACAGTTTACATCCTGAGCATTTTTTGAGCAATTTTATAAGAAGGAAAGTGAGGGTAACTTCACACATCGTTCCTACCTTTGTTAAATGATGCAGTACATTGAGTCGATTAATGTGTGTGTATACAATCTCTCTTACTACCTAACCATAGTGCGTTACTCTTTTCCTTATTGATCTTCTGGCCGAGGATGTTGCCGAATGAGTCAACTATGCTGAGAAACTCTTCGGCAGATTTCACATCTGATTACATTCGAGTGGTGTCATCTGCATATTGTGCGATTTTAACTCATTTTGTTCGATTTGAATGCCCTTAATTGTTTTGTTGTGACGAATGGCGAAGGACAAAATTTCTAAACTAAAAACAAGTAAGGTGAAAGAGTATCACCTTGTCTTGAACCGCTGCTAACTTGAAATTAACCAGAGGTGACACCATTATTAATGACTAGAAATATCGCAGTATAAAACTTTGACCCATAGAATAAAAGATTCACCAAAATTAAATTTCTTTAAAGCAAAGTAAAGGAAAGGCCACTCGATAGAGTCAAATGCCTTGGCAAAATCAATACAAAATAGAATACCAGGAATATCGTTTTCTTTTGTAAAGTGTATTGAGTCTAAAATCTTGCAAACAGCGTCACCCATGTAGCGACCTTTCACATATTAACCAGCTTGATTTGGGTGAATCATTTCCGATAAAACTTTGAAATTCGAATTAAAAGGGCCTTGGCAACAATTTTTATAATAACAGTTTAAAAGATAAATAGGTCCCCAATTTTTCAGTTACAGACTATCTTTTTCTTTTTTTATCAATCAAAGTAATGGTTGCTTGTCTTTGGGAAACTGACACTGACAACTCTCCATATGGACGTGTACATATAGTTGAAACTCAGTACAGTTAAATTACCATACAAGGGCCAGAAACGCCATTCCCCGGGCTTTTATTACATGACATGTTTTTCGAAGCTTGGTAGCACTCTTCGAGACTCAAATAACCCTCACAAATATTTGTTCTGTAATTCTGACAGTGGAATATGCAAATCGCCAGTGAACTCTTCTGGTTTTTCTTCAGGAAAACAATGTGTAGTCTGGTATAAATTTCGATAAAATTCTTTCTGCGAATTATAAAATTTCATTTAAATCTGTAGATGCTTGAAGTTTACGAATGTCATCTTACTCTAGCACGTTGAATAATACCTTGTGTTTTGACTTTGTAAATATCATCTAAAGCTCTCTGAACTTCATCAATGTCTTTTCATGTTTTTCTATTTCACTTTCTTAATTTCGAGGTCCTTTTTTGTTGCTCCAGCTTTTTTTCCTTGTGTCTTTGACACTTAGCCCGTTTTTGCTGTATTTTATACAAAAATCCATGATTTTATACTATTTAAGCCTTGGATCAAGAACGTCAGTGAAATCTTGTCCCAAATATTTTTTTCATGCTGCAAACCTTCGAGCAACCAATAATCGCATACAGAAGGAACAGAAGTATGCGATACACTTAAAAATGCCAGACTTCACAAAAGCTACAATAGATGGCACTCCGATTCACATGAGCATACACAAACACAACAAGACCAAACCGTAGACATAGCTTCCGTAATTGAACAACAAACTTTAGTGGAACAACATATTAATACATAAAATCAATCATTCAACATGTCTCACCAATCAAAAATGAATTTTAAGTGACTGATGAAGAAAACTCTGTTTTCGAAACGTAGCTTCAAAGGATCGCAGTGTAACGCTAGTCTCTCCGCTCCAATGTGGGTTAACAGCAAGACACGTAAATTACGGGTAGGCTACATCTCGCCATGCCTAATCAACCCTTTACATAAAACAGCTAAACATGATATACACACACATAGAATCATACACAAAACGCAAAGAATTCACATATGAACGATGTGAGGAGTTGCTTTCCCTTTATTACAACAAAACAAACCGAAGATCGACGATCAAACAGAACGATGCAGTTCAAACAGAGCGACGCAATTACAAACTGAAGAGCGCAGGTCAAAACAGAACGACGCAGCTCAAACAGAACGACGCAATTACAAACTGAAGAGCGCAGGTCAAAACAGAACGACGCAGCTCTAACAGACCGACGCAATTACAAACTGAAGAGGGTCTGTGTCGTTTTCGGCCACGGTACAAGCAAAAATGTACGGCGAGAATTTACTTGTGAGGCCATTTATCACCAGCTCATCGGCAGTTGAATAGGGCCCAAAGTCTGAGCTTCGTTTGAACCGAGCAAAATGAAAAAGCAAACTCCATAAGCTTAGAGGATGTCGACGATCAACAAAATGCAATCGCAAGCATTGAAGCAAGGCCGCGGCCGGAGCAATCTTAAAATTAGAGATTGGCCGTCGTCTCCTACCAGATAATCTGTCATGGCTACCTCCTGCTTCGGTTTCAGGATGTCCATCACCACTTTCTTCAACGGCATAGATCATTTTTGCAGATTTTTTCATCATGGTTACTGGGGATAGCGTAACCGTGATTTCATGAAGCCGTACTGTCTGAGGTCAACGTAAGGCAGTTTACTTGGAATGAAACATTTCTGGATGAATGACACAATCATTCAGTCAAATTCAAAAGGCTATTTTTAGACGCTCCACCTATATTCATGAATAAACAACAGATGTACTCTTTCATCCAGCCGATTTTCGAAGCATTCTATTGGACAGTATATATAGCACGTCGGTTCTAGCCAGACCTCGTAACCTGCGGTTACTCGATGCTCGCGGCTTCGCCGCTCGCGATCGCGCCGCACGCAGGTTTCGAGGTCTGGCATGCGAGACTACATGAATATTAGCAATGCCATTCTTTAGCCGGCTATTGAACCACTCTTTTTTGGGAGTGGAGATTTAGCCGACTGGTTCTGTCTGTGGCCTTTCAGCTAGGCGACTGATGCCGTATGTTGTGGGTTCGAATCCGATTGAAAACTATCCGAATTTGTAATATGTCAGGCGAGGTCAATGATGTCAAGACGTCATTGACCTAGATTTATGGGACCAACTATCATAACGCGGTAACACGAGTTTTGGACGCGCGCAACCGAAGTGTAAAACGTAATGAACTAGAACAGAAGTGCTACAAAGTGTTTGGAACTCACAAGGAGACCCCGGGAAGGGGCTTATGATGTACAACGAAATAGATGTTTTACGAAATCGCGAAATAACGAAATGACAACATTTCCACAACCTCCAAATTTTTTCTTCAATGAAATCTAATATTTAAATAATGTCCGTGACCACAGCAGTTGGTTTACTGGGTTTAATGAACGGATTAGGTACGTAATAGAATATTTTGAAGTGACTTCAATTAAGGTCGAACTACAAAGTGATACATGGCGAAATCATGGACCGCCATGAAAATATCAGTATGAACACGTACTCCCACAGTCACTACAGTACCTGTTTAGTCAGGGCAGTTGTGAAGCTTCACAAATCTCTCTCGAAATAAAGCCATAACATTCTGGAATTGAGGTTTTTAATCTTCAAACACTAGCTGTCGAAACGCAGCTGTCTGTTGGCGGTAGCGTGCGTGGCTATGCGTTGGCAGGGTTGACCTTTGATCCGCAAAGCTCTGCATGCATGGCAGGGCACAGGCGACCCAATAAGTATTACTGAGTTTTTCACACTGTTTTCTCTATCATTTTCTCTTCTTTCTTCATGCTCTGAATGATCGGAATAAATAAAATAAATGGTTCACATAACCTAACCTAGCCTCTGTGACTATTTACTTTACACTTCATTACAAGGACGTATATCTCTCATACACACATGCTGTAATTAATTAGTCAACACAACTAATTATGCTAATCCGTGGACTTATCAGACGTTGGTCAACATCGGAAAGATAGGTTTTAGTATTCCATTCCTATCTTTCGTGATGTTGACCAACCCGTAAAATCCCTTATAAGTCCACGGATTAGCATAATTAGTTGTGTTGACTAATTAATTACAGCATGTGTGTATGAGAGTTATCGTCCTTGTAATGGAGTGTAAAATAAATAAAGAGTCACAGACGCTAGGGTAGGTTATATAAACCATTTATTTTATTTATTCCGAACATTCAGAGCATGAAGAAAGAAGAGAAAATGATAGAGAAAACAGTGTGAAAAACTCAGTAATACTTATTGGGTCGCCTGTGCTCTGCCATGCAGGCAAAGCTTTGCGGATCACAGGTCAAACCTGCCACTGCATAGCTACGCAAGCTTCCCGCCAACAGATTGCTGCGTTTCGACAGCTAGTGTTTGAGGATAAAAAACCTCAATTCCAGAATGTTATGGCTTTATTTCGAGAGAAATTTGTGAAGCTTCACAACTGCCCTGACTAAACAGGTACTGTAGTGACTGTGGGAGTACGTGTTCATACTGATATTTTCATGGCGGTCCATGATTTCGCCATGTATCACTTTGTAGTTCGACCTTAATTGAAGTCACTTCAAAATATTCTATTACGTACCTAATCCGTTCATTAAACCCAGTAAACCAACTGCTGTAGTCACGGACATTATTTAAATATTAGATTTCATTGAAGAAAAAATTTGGAGGTTGTGGAAATGTTGTCATTTCGTTATTTCGCGATTTCGTAAAACATCTATTTCGTTGTTCATCATAAGCCCCGGGAAGGAGACATTGTAGTATCACGATCCCTACAGGCTACGGGAGAGGCGACAGCGAGAGAATACCGCGTACGCATAAGAAGACGTCGCCGTACTCTACATCTGATTTTAATCAAATTGCGGGAAAAGTATCATTTTCCTTCTCTTGACACCGATGATGAAGCGAAAAAATGACTCTGTTAAAGGGACGGCACCGTAGTCGTATGTCCGTTGAATATAATTCAACCTGATCAAATAAGCATTTTAAAATCATGTGGTATATCAGCATTTAAATTTGACATCAGAGGACGTGGAACACTGTAGCTTGGTGAAGTTGAAGACAGCAACTTTGAAATGGCAAGAAAGTATGTATACATATGTATAAGTATTTGTTTTTGAGAATGTACAATAAGTAAAGTGAATATATGTCATTTTACAACGCGGACACCGCTCTAGTTTTAAAAATATAATTATGCCCTAAGGTCCCTAATTTAATCCCTAATTAAATAACGTAAAACAATGCCGAGTAAGCCTATTTTCACAGAAGCTTAACTTTTGAAACCTTTGCCTGGGGTGTATCTGAATATCTAGCATAATGAGATCTGATCTGTTTTGACTGGGCAGTGTGCCAAGTTTCATGAAAATTACAATGGCAGAACTGAGTTTTCTATCTGACGTAATCCTATGGCAGCAGACGTAATTGTTGCTCTCTTTTCTGTATCATTTTCATCTGATTGTCTTGTAATTTGAGACTACATCCAACAGGTATGGATGAAGTCTATACAAAAGGTGAGAAATAGGAATATTCGTAATTCGTGATATTTTGCGGCAAATCGCTATATCTAGTTGAAATCGGTAAATCGACATATCGGTATTTCGGCAATAAGCCAATGTCCTATTTGATTTTCACACTTGCATTTTAGGTCAATCCCTGCATATACTGATGTATTGATATCTCGCACGACGATTTACATATATGGGACAATCTTTATTGCCATATGTTTCCTTTTTGCAAACTAAACACCGTCAATGTAACGTTTTAGAATCTACAGCATTTGCGGTACATTTGGCGCCCATTTAATTTTTGGAATATTAAACCTAATAATTTATATTTAAAGTAATCTGGGAAATGTGATTTTCTATCACATGTTGCATTGATATCGCTATTGGACCAATGCCCATTATTGTAATAATGATAACTGCGGCACTGAAGGCTTCCAAAAACGTGACTGAAGGCAGTTTTATTTGAAGTTGATAAAGATTAATGATGTTGTCATCATTATTTTCATATTGGAAACCCTCCTTTTAAACTCAACAAATCGTACACATGGCACATTCCGATGACGACAGCCATACGCCTATAAAGTAATGTATCGTCACTGAAATTTGCTATTTCCTCTTGTGCAAGTCGTAGCATCTCTGCTACCATGTCATTTGCCTCAATCGACACGATGTCAATCAATCTTTATTTACTCGACACATACTAACAGAGAGTATGGTATGGTACATCAAGATGTGTTACAAATGTAAGTGAACAATACAGAGAAAGAAAAACAACCATTCATCTCTGTAATACGAAAACAAGCAATAATTACATTCATTGGAGCTGCTTGAGCTCAGTATAAACATGTGCTCTTTAAGAAAACAGTAAAAGTCTGAACAACAAATGAACAAAAGCAGGACATTTTTCAGCCCGGAGCTGCTGGAGGGTTCAGTGTACCACTACTTTGTCCCAATAAAATTCTTTCTGAAGTATGATTTTTACATGAAAATAATAAATGAAACTCATCATCAATTTCATTATAATCACATCTCTGACAGATTCTTTCATTCAAAGGTAATCTACTAGGTTTACTTTTTCTTCCCATTTCAATACCCAAGTTATGGTCACTCAATCTGAATTTGGACAAATGTTTACGGAGTGTAAAGTCAGACAAGCATTCTAAGTAATTTTCGAAGACAAACTGAGTTTTGAAAATTCTATATGTACGTAATTTGTTACCATTTCCATTTTTTCTTACATCATCAAACAGATTTCTCCTCCATGAACCCAAATATTCACTTGTAAGATTTTCTTTTATTTTCTTCTTCAGTTGACAATATGATTTCACTCCCAATGAACTGAAAACATGCATATGATTACAATCCCCCAAATTGCGATTAATAAATTTCACCCAAGGAGATTGAATTTTTCTGTTTTCTGTGAGTGCCTTTTTAAGAATGTGATTTGAAGGCAAACTGTTCAGTCTACACCAATATCTTATAACAGACATATAAAGTGAGATCTTCAATGGTAGTCTACCCAACTCAGCTCTTATGCCTTCCAAAGGAGTACGTTTACTGACTCCTAGAATAAATCTGTAAAACGACATACAAAGACTTTCAAGACAATTATCAGTACTAGTGATTTCTGTTGCCCAAATTTCAGAAGCATATGAAAGAATTGGAACAATCAACGTGTCAAAAAGTTTTAAGCAAAGTCTAGGATTTAACATTCTTTCACATAAAATTGACTTTTTTATGCTGAATAAAGCTTTCATTGCTTTGTTTTTAAGATTATTCTGGTTTTGTTTGAATTTTCCATTAGGTGTAATAAGAACACCAACATATGTAAAATGTTTCACTGTTTCAATCAAATTGTTTTCAAAGTAAAATTGCACATTGTTTATGAAATGATTACTCTTGTTAAATACCATTGTTTTTGTCTTATCTACATTAACTGTGAGACCCCATAATTTACTATAAGAAAGTAACTTATTCAGACAATTCTGTAAACCTTCTGCAGATTTTGACATAAGTATTAAGTCATCAGCATACAAAATACAACTCATTTTCAGGTCTCAAATTTCTATTGGGAAATCAGACATATCACCAAAAATACCTGGGAGATCATTCAGAAAAACATTGAATAAAGTTGGTGAAAGGTTACAACCTTGTTTAACACCACAAGTAGAAAGAAACCCATCAGAAATACCTCTTGGTAGTTTCATTTTGTACTGAGTGTTATCATACATAGATTTTACAACATCATAGAAACCACCGGTTATTCCCAACCTCTGCATTTTAAGAAATAATCCTTTTCTCCAAACAGAATCAAAAGCTTTCCTAAAGTCTACAAAAGCTACATAAAGCTTGTTTGAGCTTGAGTTTTTCAAACTTTCAGTAGAAAACATTTTATCAATTACAGTCTTTAACAAAAATACACAGTCTGAAGTACGTCTATTCTTTCTAAAACCAAATTGATACGGTGAGAAAAGATCATTGACCTCTAGATACTTAATGAGACGCTTGTTCAATACCAATGTGAAAAGTTTTGATAACACGACACGATGTCGTTCCCTCAAGACTGTGCTACCTTTACGAGCAAGGGTGATTGCAAAATGGTCAATGTAGAGGGAAGGGAAAAAGGGCAAGCGACGCATGGCATATTTCTCGAGCAAACAAAATTAGTAGCCCTCATTCTATGACTAATGAAATATTATCCTGAGCTAGTTTACATCACGAATTTCAAAGTCGTCGTCAAATTCTCTTTTCCAAACTAAGTTTTACATGGTCGACACTTGAAAATAGCTTGAAGTAAACCATCCACAGAGAAACTGCAAATGACGACCGAATTCGAACGAAATCAGATGCCGCCATCAAGAAGGCTCTATAGTTACATAAGATTGTATGAATCCCCATTGCAACACTTTGACATTTCGACATTTTTTTGCATTCTTACATGTTGCCACTATGTCAGCAAATCACTTGGCAATAAATTTAGCTCTCTGCCCCCCTCGGCCAAATTCCCATCAAATCGAATGCGACAATCTAGCAATAGATAAATCTAGTACTAATTTGACTGAATGAAACAGAAATACCGAAATACCGAAAGTAGTAAGTATAACTTTATTTCTGAGACACTTACCTAAAAAAGTTACAAAATCCCCTCCCAGAACACTACTCACCATCCATGTAGATATGAAGTGACCCTGACCTATATATGAACTCACGCACGCGCAACAGCTGGCGCAGCAGATAGTGCATTGTCCTGAACTAAGCAGGGAAATTCCCTGCTGAGTCAGGTCACATTCTGAATGAGACTTGCGCAATGCGCTATGACTCACACCCACTATCAAAACGGAACGACATTCTATTCTCGGATCATTTGTTAGATAGATTCTGACTGTGCTGCAGCTCTGCACCGTTCCATAAGTGTTCCAGTGCCCATTCTGGAGGTGGATGTAAGTATATACTCGTTTTCTGGTTGTGTGAATTTGTTTTTCCTACGCCTATCGGAACGAGATTTTAGTCCCTCCCATACAGTAACCGTTCCGATCTTGAACACTGTTGCGCAATACCTTTTCAGCAGGGACTTTCCGGTAGGGACTTTCGCAATACCCTTCCAGTTGCTTAGCAACTTGTCACGTGGTTTCAGAGGTCTGAAAGTCTACAGTTTTCAGAAACATTTTCTACAGAATTTTTTCTGAACGACTCTAGTTAACTTGTTCACCCGATAGATAAAATTTTAGTAATTTCCTCTTAACTTAAAATATGACGAAAGACCATTACTTCAAATAATATGAGACGTTTCAGATGAATAACACTGATATCTAAAGTGTTCACTCTTTTATCTCTACGTACAAATGTAGTTCCTAAGTCGTTCTCTACTCTATTCCCACCAACAAAACATTCAATACTCATTTCATTGCGATCTTTATCGATACTTATAATAATATCACAAGTTGTTCTGTTATCTGTTTTCATAGCATAATATCCAACCAAATCGTCAAATTCATCTCCAGTAGCTAACTTTACACATCTAATGAGAACTGTACCATGTTGAAGTATTTTCATATTATCAGTCATCTGTTGATTTACAGTCTGTAAAGTTAATTCAGCTGCCTCATCACCGACACTTTTAAGACCCAGTTTCTTTAAAGTTGTGTCCCAAAATAATCTAACTGGAACTCCGCTAGCTGTATACGAGCAATAATTCTCCCCCTCGTTTATCCACCTTCTTAGTGTATTATCTGCCTTCATTATTGTATTAAGAGGACTAATTTTAAGGTGAATCGGTATACCAAGAAGTGCAATGTATGGATTCGTAGGAGTAAGCCAACTACGAAAATCTAGCAACTTGTACTTGTTAACATTGCTATTGAAATAAATAACATTTGGAGTCCCTGGCAGTTCAGTAACTCCACCACTAATTTCACTATCCAATATATCTAAGATGTTACGCGGTACATTATAAGGCATGAATTTCTGACTAGCCGAATCCCATGTCAGTGCAAAAGGAGTAGGATCATTTGAAGCCTTTGTGGCGTCAATTACAGTTTCATCGACGTCTTTAAGTTCGGAAAATTCTACAGAATGTATATGTTTCTGTGCTGTCGCTGGCGATAACACGAAATGTTTCTCGCGGTCCTTATAACGAAGGACGTAATCCTTATTATGATTACCTGCTATCTTAGTATTATTGTTCACTTTAACATCACTTAAATCTTCAAGCTCAAGATTTTGTACATGAATTGCACCTAGACCGTAGTTACTTGGACCAGACATACTTAACCGTGACGGGACCTATATACAGTGAAAAATTAAAATAATACCTTGAATTAAACTTGTAATATACACAACCATGGCTTCAGCTATAGGAATGACAGTTCTCGGTGCTGTATTAAATGCAACAGCATTCACAGGAGGAAATATTATCGGACAAAAGCTTTCTGGGAATGGTGAGGCTCTTATTGAAGAGAAAGTCCGACATGATAAAGCATTAGAAAAATTTGAACATGATCGCAACGTCTGGTCAGAAAAAAGATTACTCCAGGCTGACTGGGAAAGAGAAAATCAAGCAAAGGACGCGCATGCTGCAGCTGAGTTAAGAGATACAGATGCAGAAATCCTAGAAGAAGCAGAAGCGGTGCAAAGCAACTCTACGTCAGGCCGTTCCGAAGGGCCAGTTCAATTCTCAGATTATTATCAGCCCAGTCCTGAGCAAAAGAAATATGAAATGATTTATATTGCTGGAGGATTGGTCGTGGGATGGTTTATCTTCCGATAGGGTTACACCGATAGGGCGCTACGCTGATAGGGTTAGCTACAATAATTCAATACAAAAGCTAATTGGCCAGTTATTGAAATTAACTACGTTTCCATCCTGATCTGTTATCCAGATACGAATTGAACTCATATGGTCTGAGCCTTTTCTTAATGGCATGGAAATTGAGCTGTTTTTAAAATCATAGGTGACCTTTTCACTTATTTCTTTTGTATCCCGGATGGGAAGTATTTGTAAACAGTCTGATACTTTCCCTTGTATATATTCACCAGAGCCCAAGCCAACATAATTTCCAGTAAAATCAACAACATCTGAATGAACTATATATTCAGTAACTGTTAAGAAATCTGCTCGACCTGAACTCATAGTACTTTTTGTCACTGGGTTATCCTCTGGCTTATCTGAAAAGCCGACGACGTTGGCGAAGCTACCTGTGGCATTGAAATAGACTTTAATATCTTTAGCCAAAGTTAGATAAACATGGTTTGTCGGCAGTTGTTTTTCAAAATTAATTTTTTGCTTCAACCCGATTGCTTTGTTTAACGTATCAATATTGTAGTTACCCGGACGTATTGATTTTGTTGTCTTATTTTTTGGGTCGTTTCCTTCTTGATATTTTAGTACATTATTCGCCCTCGTTATGTTATGCCATGAATTATATAGTCCGCACTCTAGCAGTCTTATTTTAGTAAACTTTGCTATGTCAATGCTAGGGTTAAAATTAACAGTAACCGGTTCGCCTGTTTTGCTTACAATCCAAATGATCATCGTTGTACGTTGTATGTATATATTACTAAGTATAAGTGTTCGATGAATAATATTATTATTCCGAAGGTGCCCATTACAAAGTATAAGGTTCTGCAGGAATAATATTTTTCTGTTCAAGAAGATCTTTTGTCGCAACCGCGGCAGCAGTCGCACCGCCTAATTTTGCCAATCGAATTAAATTTGGTCGACTTGGATCGCCCATATCCATTTTCAGAAATTTGCTGGAGATCATTAGATATCCCATCGCAAGTCCTGCGATTACAATACCATCGTACATTGTGTTTACAACTGTTTTAGTATCCATGATTGCTGACTAGTATATAAAATAGAAAAATAAAAAAAATATTGGGAGTTGGAGAACAGGTTTAGTAGGACACTGTTGCAGGAATCGCCATCCTCTTCGGAAGTTATATGTTTCGTCATTGGAAACATTAGTCATAATAAAAATATGTATTACTCCATCTCATGCAATGTAGAGGAGCTGGGTCCCCCCTCCCCCTCCCCCTCCCCTGTCGGAACTGTTCCGGAAGGAGCCGCTACGGATTCTGTTTTTTTCGCTTTCTGAAGTGGTTCATCTTTCCGGAGGGAACAATTATGCCGAGCACGCCCCCAATATAGTCCTAATGCAGTCAATGAAACTCCCACAATTCCTAAAACAAGATAACATTTATTATACCAGCTATCGCGTGAGCTATCACACTGTTGTGGTACTCTCCCCCCGGAACCGTTCTGAGAGGGGTCCAGAAAGGGGCTCGCTACCGCATCAATCTCCTCCCCCTCCCCCTTCATTACTTGGAGTTTATTCTTCCTGTGTTGCCTGTTCCATTCCGCTAGTCGCTTCCCTGCAGCAACTCTCCCTGGATGCTTCAGCGGTAACAAAATTTTCTCTACATTGCGCTGTGTCGGAGGTGTCGGTGTTGGTGGTAGGATCGTCCCTGGCAGAGCCTCTGATGGAGTCGTTTCCGTTTGCGGTGTGGGGGTCGTCGTCATTTCCGTTTGCTGAGTCGGAACCGTTTGCGAAGTTGAATCCATTTATTTCGGGTATTATATTAAACCCGATTTTTTTAAAATTTAAATGTTTACCCGTAATTAAACCGGTAGAAATTAGAGCAATCACGGGCCCCCATGTGTAGGCTATCCGTCCTGATAATCGTTTTATTTCACTGTTTAGAATAAAATCCTTTTTAAGATCAGTGGCATAGTTATCTCGGTCATCGATTGGAACTACCTGACTTATTGCACGGGCTCCTAGATCTATGAAACTTTGAGTGATGGTATCACTTATAAGAGAACTGTATTTCGCTTCGTACATTTTGAAGGCTTTATCCACCGTTTCATCTCTCCATTTTTCTACGTCAGCAACTGAAATCTCCTTACCAAAAAATAGTTTACTTTGGCCACTTGCGATGACACAGAGTATTTTTTCACGTTTTGTCTCTATTATGGATTGAGCGTCCGACACTGAGGTTGGCCCTTCAGAACCGTTCAGATAGGGCACTGTCGTATTTGCCGCTGCCGATGACTTTATTAAATTCTCCATTGTTTGCAGTATGTTATCTATTCTTAGTAAAAAATAAAAAATTCGTTTTAACCTGAATCCGAAATAAAGTATTAACATAGTCTGGAATGTTAGAATGATTCCGACAGGGATTCCAGGAAAATTCTCCTCCATTTAAATCTATATGTATATAGAAACACAAATAATGAGTACAGACCTATTCCCAGTTGCTTTTCAATTGAATAAGACGAGCGTACCGACAGTACAGCATGCTGATATTCCTTCCAAACCGAATGGGGGAATAAAACCTTTTCTCATGGACTTAGAAATATATGTAACGCCGACAGAAAAATTTACTTTTCATCCAAGGGATGTGTTCAAAGATAACGTAATCACTCATCGATCAGCGAAAGAAAGTAATGTCTGGCTGGGCAGCCCGCATATGAAATATTGGGACCAGCAACTGAATTTCGCCGTATGGTGCAGCACTACTGGTTGTGGTATATCATTCGCCCATCTCTTCGGTTCCGAAGGAAATTTCCTCCCAAATAATTCCTCCGCAAATACGATCATTCTGCCGTTTCCATGTATATTTTACAATACGTAGGATCCTTCATGAAATGGGTGTTGCACTTCCAGACGATACCCCCACCTTCAAAGCCAGCGACAATCCATACAATCTCGTCCAATATGAACTTCTATGTACAGAATTTGGAAATATAAGCCCAACGAAGTCCGACTTTCGATATCGAAAAGGTCAAAATAAGGGTCTTGGTTATGGTTATGAATATTACACTAATCATGGCCCGTTCGACAGCCGCACGCTGTATACAACGGTCATGACTTTTTCCTCTCTGCCGACGGAGGCGTTTTCTATACACATACAATTTTTGGAAAGAAAAAACATGTACTGTCCGACAAAGAACGACCACACTACTATTTCTTCCGAATGATGGATCGGAGGGCAATATAATAGTTTCATTCCTCTGAAGGGAGACTCCGGACTAACAAAGGCCGGTCTCGCCCGCCTCAATGAAAGCCTTGAAGCCTATGTATATTGCATACTTGGCGCACAAGCTAATATTCGCAGTACCATTGTGGGCGATACTGGCAGTGCAGAGCAAGTCCGAAAAGAATTCGGCGTTCTCCTCGAAGATGAAATTCGTAATACTGACAAAGTAATCAGTTATAGGCGATATCAAGACACAATAATGAATACTGGTGTCAAACTTGATATGGCAGTTTCACCCAATTTACTTCTCTTACCGTCTAAAATGGTCATCCTTTCGGGCCCGGCAATCTCGGGTTATGATAATGAATTGCAATATGCAACTGAATCTATGGTCTTCGGGGTGAATGGTGATATAAACACGGAAGTTCGAGAAAGTGCTATACATGAGATGGAAGGGGGGGAGGATCCTGTGAAGTGGCAGGACGAGCGTAAGGTCGGAGGAGCGACTGATACGAGTCGGGGGGCCTCCCCTCCCCTCCCCTATCGCCTTCGGAACGGGCAGCATCTGCAACACTCACCGCAGACCCTATTCACGAATATGGTAAAATTGGGTTGTTATCTTTAGCAACATTTATTACATTTATTTACAGTATATAGATCCAGAGGAAATGTCAATATACGCTACCCCGCCATTCAACATGATTATAACTGGACCGATGGAATGTGGTAAGACAGAATTTATGTTGGACCTCCTCACCGGTCCGTACCGAGAAAAATTCGAATATGTGATATTCATTTGCCCGACATTCATTGATAATAAAGCGTATAATAGAAGATTCATTTTCGCTGAAGATAATGTGTTTATATTTCCAGTCGGACTCGATGCTGTGGGTGATACACTAGCCTACGTATATAAGGAATGGGCCCGCACGAACACTTTAATAGTACTCGACGACTGCGCCGCGTCCAAAGATATAAAGAAGCGCACTGACACTTTAGTCGAACTTGGTTTCAGTGGAAGACATAAAGGATTTTCTGTCTGGGTTCTGACTCAGCAATATACTAGTATTTGTAAACCATTCAGGGAAAACATAAAGATGTTAGTACTATTTTTCACACCGAGCATGAAAGACAATAAGACTATTATTAAAGATTATGGAATGGTTGTGTCAGGCCAGAAGCTCGCGGACATAATCGAGCAATTAAGAGATACACCATTCAGTAAACTAGTATTTCATTTACGGGATCCGTTCGGCATAAAATTTTTCGTATAATATAGCAATTATTGAAGGCAACACCCTCGAAGGTACTCTTAGAGAATTATATTACAACCCGAAAACTGGTTTTGGAGGTGTACAAAAATTATATGACGCAGCACGCTCCAGCGGACTCCACGTTACTAAGAAAGAGGTGCAGGACTGGTTAAAAACTCAGCTAACTTATAATCTACATAAACCGGTACCTCGTACTCGCGGTGCCTTCCGGAGGGGGAGGCGCGTTTTTGTAACATCGATAGACTCACAGTGGCAGGCTGACCTCGTGGAATTCCCTCCCCCGTTCGCAAAAGAAAATCATAACATTCGATACATGCTAACAGTAATCGATGTGCTCAGCAAATATGCATGGGCCAGGCCGATACAGTCAAAAACGGCTGAACACACGTTGCAGGCGCTACAAGACGTGATTAAGAAATCCGGGAGAAGGCCCGACAAACTTCAGACAGATGAGGGGCGGGAATTTACTAATCGAAAAATGCAGGGGTGGCTCCAGGAGGTGGGAATTCATTGGTTTCACACCTACAGTGACAAAAAAGCTAGCGTTGTTGAACGTTTTAATCGGACTCTTAAGACGATGATGTGGAAATACTTTACATATAAACAGACACGTTCCTGGCTCCCCATTCTACCAGAACTTCTTGAGAATTACAACAACACCGTTCATGGAAGTATCAAAATGAAACCCGTCGACGTAACAGAGGAGAACAATTGGCAGGCATTTTATACACTATTTGGTCCTGAGTTGGCAGCCATGGGAGTTGACCCTGAATTCAAGCCGGGAGAACGGGTTCGAATTACAAAATACAAGACCACTTTTAAGAAAGGATATTTACCAAATTGGACAGAGGAGATTTTCGTAGTTTCAAAAGTTGTGTATGCGGCTGGATTGGGAACACCACCTGTTTACAAGATAAAAGATCTGAATGGAGAGGAAATACTCGGCACTTTCTATTCTGATGAACTTCAGAGTGCCCTTTCGGAACAAGGCCTCGATGAGCTGTACAGAGTAGAACAAATTTTGAAGACGAAAAAAATTAGAGGGAAGAAATATTATCTGATAAAATGGAAAGGTTATCCAGAAAATTTCAATAGTTGGGAGCCAGAGGAAAATGTTATTAGTACTAACGTAAGTACTTCGTAAGTTCCTGTGCTGGTACTTCGTAAGTACTAACGCAAGTACTAACGTAAGTATTTACGAAAGTTATTCAATAAGTACCATGGACGAAGTCTTAATTTCTTGAAAGAAGAAAGTGTCAGCTTACCACTCCTCTTCCAACCACCTGGCCAAGTATTTATCATGTACTGTCGTAAGTAATGTTCACTTATTGCATCTTTTTTGGCAGTATGTGGATGAGGTGGTACCTCGGTTCCTGAACATATTAAGTTTGCAAGATCTTCAAAGCGACTGTGCATGTTGCCCTTATCCGTTCTTTCGAGTCCTCCTTTTTCAGTGTTATCTATAAGTTCTGGTTGAAGTATAATGTACACAACTGACATGAGCCATAGACAAGTAACTTCAAAGCGTCTTACAGAACCGTAAGGTTCCTTCGGCATCATATCAAGTGCCTGTAAGTCAAACGGAGCATTATAAGCATGCACAGATTCACAACCGTTAAGAAGTTTGTGTAGGTTCTTGAGTGAGACTCGAGGTTGTTCTAGTTGTTCTTGACCAGGTGGATAATAAGCTTTTTCAAGTTCCTCCTTGCTGAAACCGTCTATTAAAAATCCCTGGCCACCGCCGCTCCATGCAATTCCAAAGTCAAAAGCTCGTGGATATTCTACTGGTCCGACTGTCTCGGTATCAATTGTTGGATTAAGTATATTCTTGAGAACTTCAGGCGTAAGAGATTGATGAATTACCAAACATGGAAGCCTGTAGTCGTGGCAAATTTCTAAGAAAGTCTGTTTGAACTTGTTGTGAATCTCTTCTAGTTCTTCTAAGGCAGCTATTTCGTACGACCTGGCTCGAGTCAACACATTCCGCCTGCAATAATCCCAAGGCATATCTTTGAATATGATAATGAAACTATGTAAATGGTCAAATGCTCTAGAAACAATCTTTTTTTCTTCCGCTGCCACGCCTCGGATTCGAGAAAAAGTTAGATGTTGAATTATGGAAGAGTCACAAATAATGTACCCGTAGTTGGCTTTCCCAGCCTGACATTGTAAACTAAGAGTATGTTCTATAAACTGATTCTGAAAATCAGCAATCGAAACGTGGCGCCCATTATAAAAGTCGGCAATGTTGCTGGAAAAACTAGTGTCAAATTCTGGTACGTGAGTCACCGTAGCAACTTCCTCCGCCAAATTTACTGCATCGTAACTCTTACCACTTCCAATTGGACCATTTATGAATATGTATGACATTTTTGTGCTATATATATAATAGAAAAAAATTTTTAAAATTATTTTTCGTAAAGATATATTACGAAAGACAATGGCAATCCTTTCTATTTCAGATGCAATAAAAATACTTGAAACCGGAGAAGACAATATTCAAATCAGTGACGGCAAACTCATATTTGGTGAATCTTTGGTAGATCCTATTATATATGTAGACAGTGAGCTAGAAGTAGTTTTCAACATCGGACCTAAGTACGGTTCTAAAGATCCAGCTACATGTGATGAAATGTGTGTCCGTTGGCAACCGAGTCTTCAAAAGTTTACCGATCTGATAGTATTCCGTACCTTAGGTGAAAGTTTCGATGCAAGCACTGCTAAAAGTTATGCTGCAAGCCTAGCCGCTCACTCCAAGAATACTACTGGATTTTACAATCCATCTAAAGTGTATCAGAAGCGAGGGAGCGAGGCACAGGGCGTGGCGTATTTTAAATTTCGGTTTAAAAGAGGGCCTCACGATTTCGATACATGTATTGATATGGTTCAAGAAATTGACTGTGCTTTTAAAGCAGTGAGCCCATTGCCAGTCCGAGAAAATCCTGCTATTGTACCTAATATCCGAAAAGGTAGTAAGATAGAATTCTTAGCATTTAAACCGCGCTTAAATAAACGTGCTCTTTCTTTCACTGTTGAGAGGTTATTTTGTGCTGCGCCTAATAAACCAGAAATTCAAGATGCGGAAGAACTAGTCGACTTAGAAAGATTAGGTGAGATATATAAACAAATAAATGCTGCCAAAAATATTATAGTGGATTTTGATGAATTAGAATAGATATTTTCTTTTAAGAAAAATTTATGATATATATAGGACAGTACAATGGATCCAATCGTGAATGAATATAAGATAAACCAATTGGCCGATATACTTGACCTCGATTTAAATAGAGGGCTAGACACTCAGAATTATCTGTATACCATGACTCACACAGATTTAACAGATTCTTCAGGTCAAGGTTTTACTCTAGAAAATCCCTTCGGTAAAAAACCATGGATAGATTTCAATGATCTTAGAGAAGAATTGGTGAAGAAATGGGAGGAGGTGCCGCCGCAGTTTATTCCAAGGACACTTACTGTGCATTACAGCATAAAAAAACGTCGCTTACGGAGGACATTCAAAGGTGTAGTTATAGAAAAAGATTTTTCCTACGAAGTCAAGCGAGTCAAGGATATCGTCAAGATCGATATTGAAGGTATGGCCAAAGAAAGAAAGATGTACCGTGTTTTTACAGAAATGGAAGTCAAATTTTCAAATCCAAAAGATCAAAGTGTGCAAAATCGCACACACTATGTTAACTATAAGGGGGGTATATACACAAAAGATAAGGGAGGGGCGGCAGTGAAAGAACAATTAGTAAAAGACTACAAAAAATGGCTTGATAAAGCTGAAGCTGTTGAGGGTTCAGGCCTAGTTCTCGAGGAGATACTTAAATTTAAAGTAAGACTGGTAGAATTACTACTTGGGGCTGGCCCCGGCCTCCAACTGCCGGAATGGTTGAAAAATAAGAAATGTGTGAGCGATCTGGTCCTACTCAGAGGCGCCGAGGACTGCTTCCAGTATGCCGTCGTAGCAAGTTTAAAGTTGAGCGATCCCAAGTTTCGTAAAAAGAAGGCTGGTAATACCAGAAAAAATTGGAATACGTACACTCCATTTATGGCCGATTACTGTTGGGATGGAATACCATTCCCCACGCCCGCCGATGATACTATTTTCGAGCGTTTTGAGCGACAAAATCCGGGCATCAGACTCACAGTATTTCAGATCTACGAGTCCGATCCCGATCCGTCCGGCATAACTGTGTTTTATAGTAGTGGAGCTCCTAACAGAACGGAAGGTGGAACGGTGCAGACAGCGAAGATTTTACTAATAGTCGGCGAAGACGGCGGGGCCCACTTCGTACCAATTACTGCGGAAAATCGCCTTCTTAATTCTAATAAAAATAGTAAGAATGTGCACAGACGGAAGTGTATTTGTACGGTTTGTGGAAAAGGATTTGCGTCAACAGGAGAGTTGGAAGAACATGAGAATATTGTGGAACAGACACTGCCCAGCCAGTTTTTCCTAAGGAAGTATGTCAATTTGAAGGACATCGGAAGAAGGTCCCGTGCCCCTACGTCGTCTACGCAGATACTGAAGCAATTATTGAGCGGGGCACTGGCCGACACATTCCAATCTGTCTGTCGTATGTTATGGTGGAACGGTGGGGACTGGACGGTAAGCCAAAGTTTATGGTTACAGAACATTCATCGGGCTCTCCTGTGTTACAGAATTTCTAAAGATATGAAGCGGAGGGCTGAGTATTATTCGAAATCGTATTATTGGAAAATAAAACCGATGAAAGATCCTTCTAATTACGGCAATCCAGTCTGTATTGCATGTGGAGAGCCGGCAGTATACCAAGACGGAACGACTTTTTATTGTGAAAAGTGCCGTCCGTCGAGAACCATTCCTATCTACTTTCACAACCTCAAGGGATACGATGGTTCTTTTATTTTGAAAGAATTACATGAAATAGATGATGGTTCCGGACCAGAGCCTAAAATCATAGCTAAGACGGGCAATGGTGGAATTATGGGTCTCTCGAAAACATTTATTTTTCACGCCTCAATTGTTGTCGCCGGAGGGGGGAGGGAGATAAAGAAACGTTTCTTTTCTATAAAGTTTATGGACAGTGCTCAGTTGACGATGGGGTCGCTAGCGAAGTTGGCAAAGACTGTGCCGGAGGATGGGTGGACGGTACCACTTTCGTACCCGGACATTCAAAGAGCGAAAGGTTTCTTTCCGTATGAATATTTAGATTCTCCAGAGCGATTGGAAGAAGAGGAGCTACCACCGAGACACAAATTTTATAGCGAATTGACGGAAGAGGGGATTTCAGAGTCCGATTACGAACATGCTTTGCGAGTATGGGACGAAGTTGGATGTAAGATGATTCGTGATTATATGGAATTCTATTGTGAGACTGACGTTCTACTTCTTGCAAATATATTCGAAAATTTCCGTGACACATGTTTAAAAGCATACAAATTAGACCCAGCCCACTACATGTCAGCGCCCGGCTTGACATGGGATGCTATGTTACTTTATACAGGTAATAAATTTGGTCTCATTCAAGATGCCGAACAGATGGATTTCGTACAACGGGGAATTAGAGGTGGTATCAGCCAGTGTAATATTCATTATTTACAGACAAATCATCCGGCTTACGCTACAGACGAGCCTGATGAGGCCGCTGGTGGGAACTGGAATCCAGATAAACCATTGTCCGAAATAAAATATCTCGATGCAAACAATCTCTACGGCTGGGCAATGAGTGAGGCAATGCCTACGGGCGGACTTCATTGGATGACAATGGAAGAATTGTTAGAATGGTCTGCTCAGAATGACGGAGCAGGATTTGATTGGGGACCCGGCACTAGATTTCCACCAAGTTTTCTAGAAGTAGACTTAGAATATCCGGTCGAATTACATGAAGAACACAGCGATTTGCCACTTGCGCCGCATCACTTCGAATTTCCTGAGAGGCAGGGCACTCGACTGATTACAAGTGTGTTGGACAGAAAGAAATACGTCTTACACTACAAGTTGCTTAAATTCTATCTTCAGATGGGAATGCGACTGACAAAGGTGCATCGGGTGCTTGCCTTTGAAGAGAGGGCGTGTCTCAAACAATATATTGCCTTTAACACTGAAATGAGGACAAAGGGAAAGACAGATTTTGAAAAGAATTTCTATAAGTTGATGAATAACGCGATGTTCGGCAAGACAATAGAAGATGTTTGAAAGTACAGAGATTTTAGATTTGTTTCGGGTAGGAACGGTTCCGGCTGTAAAAAGATTCAGAAGTATAATCCAAAGTTGAAACATATAACTACCATAACTTCCGAAGAGGATGGAGACTCCTGCGACAGTGCTCTCCTGGAACTGAAAAGGGATCGATATGAATATAAAAGCCAGTTTTCATTGGCACGGCGGTGCTTGAACTTTCTAAGCTGCTGATGTATGATATGCATTACAATTACTTTCGGGTACGGTTCCCTGGAATACGATTAGCCTACATGGATACTGACAGTTTTGTTTACAGTGTGCCTCTTCCTTCTGCAGACGTAACTTTTAATGATATAGTTAGGGAAGATGTGGAAAAGAATGGTGAGAAGTCTATATATGATACTAGTGGGATGCCCGCCAACTTTCCGAAGATTAATAAAAAAGTGATAGGTAAATTTAAAGATGAGTTGAATGGTGTACCTATTCTTGATTTTGTTGGTATTCGTTCCAAAGTATACGCTTTTCGGACTCCAACTTCCGAGACGAAAAAAAATAAAGGGATAAAAGATGTTTGTGTTAGAAAACATTTGAACTTTGAAGACTATAAGGATCTGTTTAAAACTAGGAACGAGCCCGAGCAGGCACAATTTGTACAGTTTGTACGGAAAAAGGCTGGAGAAATCCGTAGTGAAAAGCGTAGTAAAATCATGATGGCACCAAATGATATCAAGCGTGTGCAGCTATATAATCTAGACACGGGCGAATGGCTGGCAGAAACACGGCCGATAGGAATGAGTTACGGTTAAAATTGTAAAGACTTTAATCTACTATTTTCAACAGTGACCTGGGCATCACTAATAACATAAACGTGGGCAAACATATTATGATCGCGAGCGTCATCGCCATCCTTAATTGAAGCGTCTTTCTTCAAGATTTCAAGCTGTATTCCATCCTTTGTGTTCATTACTTTAAGACCATTTCCATGAAACTCAATATCTTTAAAGCTACGCAGATCGATAAACAGACAGAATGCACCCGTCAAATAATTGGATTCATCTATATCAATTTCACACCAATCTTTATCTTCAGCAAAATACCGTCGTGCCTCTCGCCAAAATTGTCTTGGTATCATCTTCTGAGCGTGCACTTTATTTGCAATGCCTTCGATTGATACAGACACAGATTCAATGCGTGGATTATGGTAAAGTTCACTGTTCGCAAACCTAGGAAACTCTTGATCAGTGAAGAGTATCGCAATACCTCTAATGCTACGTCATGGTACATTTATATTTTCATTGATAACCGTGGTTGATTCTTTGAATGGGATTGTTCTAAAATAATGTATATGCTCGTAGAGAAAACTTTTCCCACTGTTGTAATAACCAGCAGTTGACCTCGCGAGTTCGGGGTCAGTTATTGTTTCATATTCCATTTGAATGTTTTTTAATTTATAATTGGGGTTATTAGTACCAAGGGTATTGCGAATTACTTGGGAGGGTGGTGACAACGTAATTTCCCATTCGATATGACTACCTAACTCTTTTGGATATGCAACCCCATGGCCTGTCACGAGGGGATGAGTCAAACGAATAGCATATTTTGTTTTATACACGTCAAAAAGTAAATTATCATCCCAAACGACGGTACTTGCATCGGCCGCGCCACTTCTCAATTTTCTTAGATTTTCGTTCTGAATTCCGTACAGTATCATATTTGCTCTCTCCTTTTTATGTTTGAACATATCGCGATAACCTTCAAAAAGGTTATATTTATTCAAATTGAGAAGTTCCTGCCCCTCGAATTTTAGAACCATACGCTCCACCAAATTTTTTGCAACATTTTGTACTACACGGGTATTTCCACCTCCCATTACTTCGAGATCAAAAACCAGGTCGAAAGTATCTGGAACTAGTACTACTCCGCTTTCTAACTTCGGACATCGTATGATAAGTGTCTGGCCTGGATCTGCCTCACTTGGATTATGGGCAATCACATGATGAGTTCTTTCTGACTTCGTTCCCTTCGGTATTCGGTTGCTGAAAGTCAGTGATAATGTTCTATCGTACCCCATTTTCATGTAATGTATATAGTAGAAGAAAAAAAGAAAATTAATCACATCTTTACGTAAATATTTCCGTCTGCCTGAAAGATAAATCGATTGCCTGTGTCGCGAATCAATCGAAGAACCCAATATTCTTGGAGATGTTGGACTTCCATTTGATCATTGTCAATCTCCTGAAAGACGTTTATGAATTGTAGTCGCTTAAAGAAGTTAGTCTTTTGACATTCCTTCACGAAAGCTAATATGTTATGATACAGATTATCATCTTTGAGTCGGACACCTGGATTTGCTCGAAGGATATGGCGATTTACCCGCCGAAGTTTGCACCATTCCAATTCGACAGAGAAACCAAACAGGTCTTTATTTTTAGAAAGAAACTTTGCAATATTCTTTTCACCAAACATGTCGATGTTGTAGGGGGTGTGATATATTAATACATAATTTTATTTATAATGACTAATGTTAATCCAGTTAAAAATATCCATAGCTGTTCTCCAACAAATCCAACAACCGATCCTGCTGTTTTTAATAGAAAACTGACAAGGGAGCCGATTAAACCTGGTATTGCAGCAGCACTTTTTGCGGCCAAGGTTTTTAACCATTCACCAAATTGCTTTACAATTTCTTTCGCTTTTGTATATACTTTGGGCGGACCTGAACCTCCTGTGTTTGCTCCAGTTCCTCCTCCCCCTCCCCCTCCTTTAGTCACAGCCAGGGCAATCGTTGATATTGTCATTCCAAGGGCAGTCAGTATTGCAGCGATTGTAATACCATTTCGTTTAAATAATTCTGTCAGCTTCAGTCTCAGTGATAATTCTGGATCAGAAATTACATCACGAAGAGACCTAGTCGACGCCAGTCTTTCACGTGCCCCACTGATCATATCATGTTGTACTTCAATTCGATTATTAATTTTAACTAGTCTTGTTCTGAGTTCAGGTGTAAGTTCTGTCTGCTCTGACATAATTTTATCTCTTTCACTGTAAAGCTCATCAAGACGCATATTTGCCATCTTTAATTCATCAACAAAAGCTCTATATTCGGGGTTTAGATTGTTCCATTGTTCGATTTTATTTTCAAAAGCTTGTATTTTATCTGCATTACCAGAAGCATCTTGCCGTAAGAATGTCAGTTCATCTTTGTATACACCCATGTCTTCTGGCGTCATCTTCTCAGCCGGTATTTTATCGTTTTTCACATCTTCAGAATACAATGTGCGACTCACATATTCGGGCTCTGCGCTAGATCGACCTCCGAGTACATCTCTCATAAATTCATGTCCTCCTTTTTCTCTCATTAATGTGGTGAGCTTATAAAATCCACCTCCTCTATCTTTAGACAGCTTGAGGTTTTTATAATACAGCTTTCCATCCCTAATCTCAGATTCCGTAGCCAATACATTTAGTGCATCCGGATCAGTAATTTTATTCTCATTTAAGAATTGATTAACCATACTTAATTTTTTATCTACTCTAAGTTTAGCCAAAAGATCCGCCTTCGGGCTATCCAGGAAAGGATCAGCTTCTGCAAGAGCATTATCGTCGTCTATGAAGTATGTTTCAGCAGTAGCATCATCATCGTCATTAAAATTTGCATCATCGAAATCCTGGAGTGGTATATCTTCTCCTCCTTCTGCCATATTGTATTTCTATATTACTACAATTATTTTTTATCATCCCTTACATATACAGTAAAAATGCACATCTCAGTTGTTGAAAGCGTTGAACAATTGGCCGACTATATTGAAAGAACAAGTGCTGCATATCGACGAAGTTATAAATTAATGGGTCGAATTGATATGGCTCTTAATATTACTAAAGGAATTCTTGTAAGCTCTGCTGTAATAGCGGCAATTCCTACAGTTCCGGTACTCATAGCTTTGACGCCTGTACCAGGTATTATTATTGATGTAATACAAGGAAAAACTGGAGTATCAAAAAGAAGAGAGAAGTATAAACATTATTATGTGCAATATAAGCAGTTGTTTACTCAAATACAAGAAAAAGGTGCAACAACAGAAAACGAGTCAGAACTTATTCAGAACATATTCAACAGGCACTAGAAATACAAAAACAAGAAGGATTTAGTCCTCCTCTGGAAAGATACCTAAGACATTATGGATTGAATGGATATGAAAGTTAGGTTCAGAAAAAATTCTGTAGAAAATGTTTCTGAAAACTGTAGACTTTCAGACCTCTGAAACCACGTGACAAGTTGCTAAGCAACTGGAAGGGTATTGCGAAAGTCCCTACCGGAAAGTCCCTGCTGAAAAGGTATTGCGCAACAGTGTTCAAGATCGGAACGGTTACTGTATGGGAGGGACTAAAATCTCGTTCCGATAGGCGTAGGAAAAACAAATTCACACAACCAGAAAACGAGTATATACTTACATCCACCTCCAGAATGGGCACTGGAACACTTATGGAACGATGCAGAGCTGCAGCACAGTCAGAATCTATCTAACAAATGATCCGAGAATAGAATGTCGTTCCGTTTTGATAGTGGGGTGAGTCATAGCGCATTGCGCAAGTCTCATTCAGAATGTGACCTGACTCAGCAGGGAATTTCCCTGCTTAGTTCAGGACAATGCACTATCTGCTGCGCCAGCTGTTGCGCGTGCGTGAGTTCATATATAGGTCAGGGTCACTTCATATCTACATGGATGGTGAGTAGTGTTCTGGGAGGGGATTTTGTAACTTTTTTAGGTAAGTGTCTCAGAAATAAAGTTATACTTACTACTACCGAATACATATCAAAGGGAACCAGTATTCGCAACTGTGCCTGTGCGAGTTTCTTGTTTACAAACAATGTATTTCATGCACGATATCCACAGGTCCAGTAGGCATAATTTGTGATTATTTTTTCCTATAATTATCATAAAAAATAATTATGAATATTAATAAATTATTAATATGAATGTTACAGAATATTATAACTTTTTTACACACAATGTCGTCTACTTTGTGTAAATGCTGTCTGGAAACTCCATTGTTGTGATAATTATGATTATGAATAAATTATGATTATGATTAATAAAGTCATATTTTACACATTGTAATGTGCTTATGTGAACAACCCTCTGGGAACCCTTATATAGTTTCACAATCTATGCCAAAATATACAAGTGACACCATTGCCCAAGTTCAGTCTACGGCGAGAGTTACCATTGCCCAGGTTCAGTCTACGGCGAGAGTTACTACACAGTGTATATAATGAGAAGGTAGCCAGCTCTTCTCGCCGGTAGCGCAGAGGAGTCTGGGTAACCGAGACTACTGAAAATTACGAACATTTCCAAAGAACTAGTCTGTTTGAGATATTCTAACGATAAAATATTACCTACGAACCAGTTTTACGATTCAAAAGAAAGTTGAGAAAGAATGGAGTTGTTATTTTCTTAAGTTTTGGGCGAATTTTATCATTTAACCGTCATCGGGTAGCGCAACTTCGGCAATCTTCGGATACGACGCTGAAGCTGACGCTGAGTAGCGTCATATTCAGCGTCAGCTAGAAAGGTCACCTGAGGATGAGGATGAGGATGAGGATGACGCCAACTTTACGTTGGTCGGCTACTCGCAGCTGAAACACAGGACGTGTTGGACGTTGGTGAAGTAGCGCATTTAATTTTAGTACAGCGACTCGGGATGGAGTGTAATACTGAACCTCAAATTTGTGCTCGGCAATATAACTCTAACGCTGAAAACATGGACAAAGGCCTTTTACCTCGACCCATGTTATCAGAAGGCGAGATTTTGTTAGCGGCATCGATGGGACACAGAGTGTAAGGGCAACTGGTCAATTGGACCCTTTGCCGATTGGACCCAAGTCAGTGTAAGCTGCAGTGCATTGTACGTACCGTATACCGTATACTATATTGATGGGATATAGCTTGGAGAACAGCCACTACTCTGCTTGGAGGTAGTAGCGGAAACATTAGGTACAGATTTGCAGTAACAAAAGTCTACGACGTGTCCTTAGTATAGACCATCATCAGACGCACATTTCGTTCGAAACTGTTTGCATTTGGTATCATTCGCAGAAAATACAGGGTGTAACTTGTAAGACAGACAAGTCCCTGTTTTAAAAATTTGTTTCCCTAAAAATTCAGTTTTCGATCCAACCATAATATACCCAACCGGATTGTCAAAGGGTACTTTTATTACAATGTGTCACTGCAGTATATGCAATCTTATATCTATGCAATGCTTTCACCAGCTTAACTGAAGCTGTCCATTATCTAGCATTACCAGTTATTATAATTTAAAAAGTGGATTGTCTGTTATGAAATAAATGAACATAAAATGTAAATGAAAGATCAATTTTGTGTTGCTGACATATGACTGGTCACGAAGTGCAACAGTACTCAGTGTGTAGCGTGTACTCCCTGGTAATGAAATAGTGGGTAATATGTCAATCATGTGTTGCTGCATATTTGCAGCAATAACCTGGTTTGCCGCAAATTTGCAGCAAACTGACTTAAGGGTTTGCAGGAGGGTCACAGCTAGCTGCAAACTTCTGCAACTCCTTCCTGCAAGCTATATGCTTGCTGCATATTTGCAGCAAACTTACGGCAAATTTGCAGTAGAATTAATTTTCGGTAAGGGTAAAGTTGTAGAGTTTTTGTTGATTGACAGGTTCATACCAACGGAAATACAAGGATGGGAGGGGTCATGAAAATGGCTAATTAATAGTATACAGGAATTGTTTCTGTAAAATGTTTGTAACTATCATTACCTTATTTCGATGTTTATAGAAAACCACACTCTGTCCTCGTGAAACATATATTATTGTGTGAGTGGTATTAAGTGAAAACTGGTGTTGTAACTGATGTACAAGACTTTCAGTTGTGTTATTGAAATTGTTGTAAACAGGGCCTATTTCTTGATTGTATTGTGTAGGAAACCTGCAATGTGCAACTGCCTCCTCAACAGTCAGATTTGGATCAAGTGAAGCATGTTCTTTCATGTATCTGAAAAAAAAAATAATGAGGTAAGTAGTAAATTATAAGTTCAACATTATGCTGTTGATAATGTGGCTTAAACATAGTTCTTTTCAGTAGATGTGCAAAATACTTAATAGCTTCAACCTCTGTAAAAACCATAATGACAATATTTGGAACAATTAGTAGAATTTTTTTCCATAACACATTAAATAACAGGGTACATATGAGCATGTGTCTTCTGTCTTGTTATATTTGGTGTTAGAGGTAATAACGGTATACAGACTAGACTTACCTGTCATGGCTTTCATTTCCTGACGTGAGACCTAAATACAATAAAGAACTGACTGAATGTGGTAGTGTTGTGTTTACGTGAGATGGGATCTGATCAAGGATTGTGTTATTTAAATGAAAAAGACGTGCTGTATACAGAGCAATTATAGTGCATGCATTGCTGCTGCTCTGTCGGACACCAGCCTGACTGAAACCAGAAGGAAATACCCAGTATAGGCAGTTATGATACAACTGTGTTTGAGGCATGGAGATAACCATTGTATATGACTGACTGGATGGAGGTATGCTGTTGTTTTGTGTATGATGCTGTGTCTGACTTGATCTGTGTATCAGCGGCTGTTCCTGATGTGTAGAATGCTGTGACTGAGATTGTAATGGAGGCTGTTCTCGATTGTCTGATGGACTCTGATTTCTTTCTAGCAGCTGAGGACAGGTGATGACTTTGTTGATTGTTCTGGTATGACCATACTGTTTACAATGTGAACACCGCCTTCGACTGGCGGCAAAAGGTTGAGCTGATGAGAGTGGAGGAGCTCTTGTTGGTGGGTGATGCTGTCTTTGTACTTGTATATGTTGAATTTGTGTTGAAAGGTCAACACCAAACTGAGGTGAACTGTAGTAATGTCTATCTGTGTATGTAATGGCAGGTGTAACATTACAAGAGGCTGCTTCATCTGTTTGCTGTTGTTGTGTATGAGAAACTGTAGTTGCTGATTGTGTAGGCTGAATGAAAGACTCATTGAGAGCTTTGACAAGTTTCTGTGCTTGATCTTGAATGAGGGGTGTGCATATTGGGCAGCTTGAGTCAGTGTCAAGGTGTAATGAATGTATGAGATGGCGGCATGGTAAGTGTAGGAGATCTTTAGTGTCATCAAGTGGTGTGGAACAATGAGGATGATCACAGAGTGTGTTGGTTGCAGGATCACGTGCTACTACATATGAAAGTGGCATTTGTTTGGGTTGAATCTGTGATTGCAAAGTCTTCAGCTGGTAAGTTGGAGGACCAATTGGCAAACCACTACTATCTGTGTCTTGTGATTTCTTTGTCTTCCCAACATTGGCTCCAATCTCAGTAAACATGGTGGCCATAGCTTCGGCTGCCTTCCCTGCCAAGACAGAGTAATCCCTTTTGCTGATTCCCCTCTGACCCGGTGGTATGAATGCACTGGTGAGTTGTTGTTGGAAACCACTGCAGCTAAGAGATCTGGCTGTTTTCTGGATATCAGAAGATGATATATTGGTTCGTTGTGTGTGTCGTCTGAGTTGTGCATGAAACAACTCAACAAGAGCTTCAGTGAATGCAGTGAGATATGAAGAGAAGTGTGATGTTAGAAGTGGAAAAGAGAGGGAGTGAAATTGAGAATCACTCAAGTATGAAAGACATGCCCTGTCATAATGATGTTTTCCCCACTGGATAAAGAAGATACTGATTCTCTTCATGAGTTGCTGAAACAAACTGTAGTTACCAGATCGGAAGACAAGTTGGGAGAATATCTTCTTGAGCATGGATGACAAAATCCACCTCTGGATCCTTGCAGTATTTGAAGATTTGAAGTATCGGTCGGTTCTCGGATCAGTCTCCAACCAAGGTAGAATGTACAGAGTATCAGTTTGGTCTGCCATGGCTTGGGTTTCAGAGGAAGTTCTCTTTGAAATACCTTCTTGTAAAGTGGTGCATAGATTGCCCAACACATCATCACATGGTCTTCATCAATATTGAGGTTGACATGAAGTGGTCCTTGTCTTGGAATGATGTTTGCATTAATCTTACTCTGAGCTTGTAACTTCTTGCTGAAAAACCATCCTGGCCAGTCTGCTGTCATCACCACAGTGTACTTGGTAGAATATACTTTGAAAGCAGGAATTTTGTCTGAGATGTGTTGATAACAGGTGTGATAGTTCTCTAGACTGTGGAGTGGAATCTCGAGGAGGTCTACAAGATGTGAGTGTTTAAGTGTGTGCATCATCCTGAACTGGTATTCTTTGTATATCTTGAAGTGTTCTAACATTTCATCAAACTTGTCTGGTGTGATGTTTGTATATTCTGCAGGTAGAGAATTCATGATTGTTTGGGTTTGTTTCATTGTTTCATGTATTGTGTTTCTTACAATTTCTGGATCTACACCACCAGTGACACTATTAATTACATTGTGCATGTTGTTGTTGATTGGTATGGCAGGGCAACCAGGAATGGATATTAAGATTGTAGCAAAATGGAGAGCAGAGGATGTTGTCATATCAGTGAGAATTTTGTGCACATGTATGTGATGGTAGTCATCAATATTTAGTGTTATTAATAGTTTCTTCTGTAAGGAAAAAAAGAAAAAAAATATATGTTAATTGATGGGTTTTGAATTCAGAGTTTATATCAGTTTCTTCTGAAAGGAAAAAAAAGAAGACAAATATATATGTTAATTGATGGGTTTTAAATTTCCTAGAGCTAGGCACAGATGAAACAGGTATAGCCAAGTAGATATTAATTACTCATTTTGATAATGTCTAACTTTCACTTTGAATCTAAGGGAAAAAAAACTTCACATAAAGTAATCATGTTTTTTGCAGATCTAAAGAAAGATTGACATCATTTCACCATTTTGAAACCTAGAATGTTTTATTGAAACAAACTATTTCACTTACATTATACACATCTAATACACGTCTGTTTGTCATTTCAGCAATTTTGGTGGCAAGATACTCCTCATACCGCTTGATGGTATTCTGGCTTGTAGAGTAACCCATTACCCGACCCAAAACTAAACCCTCCCATGACAAACCATGCTGTTGGAGAGAAACCCCACAATCCTTTTCCAGTATGGAGCACTTCTGTGACCTGAAAAAAAGCAGGTAAGTTGTCAAAAAGCCAATATATTTTTAAATGTAGTATTAAAGTGGTACTGCCACTTTGCAATATTCTTAAAACACATTATTTTAATGCCAAGTTTTATGTTTTTTATGATCACTTCAGGGATATATTTCAAATATGAGGCCGTTAAAAAATTTAACATAAATTTTTTTATTTAAAAATGATAAGCTAATAAATGCATCACATTGAAATCCAAACTGAAGTGTAAATGATTGATTTTTGTGATAATTACCATATTGACTAGTCTCTATAATGTACATTTCAAATTTATCTGACAATATCTGATCTATATTTTAATGTTGAATCATAAAAGTTACCTGAAATAAGAAATGATGTGTAATAAAGCTACAGTTCTCTTCCTCTGCAAATGGTACCTTTCAAGTGACAGTCTGTTGTCTCGTCTACAGATGGAATCCAGGATGGCTTGGTACAGTCCAGGGCTGCGTCTGTCACTGAAAGCCTCCATGTCGTCGCTGTTGTACAGTCTTCTGTCTGGATTGGTTTGGTAATACCTGTTGAGGGCTTCTTGAAAAGACCGGACGGAATCCTCGAAGTTGAAACCTAGTAAAGAAATGTCCATATTTTAAGAGACAAAATGTTGAATAGGTTGTTTCTCATAATTAGTTTATTTGTATGGTCCTACTAACAATCACGATTCTCAAATCACACCTTATGCATTGAGATAATAAACACTTTGATAATATATATTCTAATAACTGAAGTATAGTGTTGATTCTGAAAATCAATTCATCAATGAGGTTCTAAACAACAAACTAAAAATATCCAAAGTGATATAAAAAAGTTACAGCATAGTTTCATCAGTGTAATTGTCAATAAAATACTATTGCTGGAAACCTGTGACTGTGTTATGTGCCCTTTTATAAAAAACATACAGCAAAGGGATAGGTGTAATTTTATATACTTTTTTGTGGTTTAAACTTTACTTGTTCATGAAGCATTGTGAATAATATACTATGTATGTTAGTAAAGTGCATTATTATTGTTGACATTTGAACTTTAGTCCAGTTCATTTGTCAGCACTATTAATATTCATGATACATACACAGACTGTATCAATTAGCTGAGCCCTGAAACTTAAAATTTATATTTGCCTTGGGAAGGTTATCAAGTAAGTACTGGTAAAAGTAATACAGGGAACAAATATTTCCAGTATTTTACAAATCTTTCAAATTAGATAATTTCTGTCTTCTAATATACTAATAAATGTAGTAATAATCAAAGAATTCACCTGTTGATAAGTTTTTCACATCTGTCATCAGTTTGTTCCAGATGTCACATTTTACGTGAAACTGTCCATTAGAATATTTAATTGTACCATAAGATGTTTCGATACATGTGAAGTCCTCTTCAGCATTCTGCAGGAACGACATAATAACAGTAGAACACACATGTAACACATGTATAGTTGAATTTCAATTATTTTAAAGGCTTTGTATAAGAGTAGAAAAGCTAAAAACTAAAGCTTATCTTCCAGGTAATAAAATAAAGATATAACTGAGGTCACTGGGACAAAGTCACATATTAAAATATATTTTGGATATTTTAAAGGGGACGGCTACCCAGCGATATGGTGATCATCAATAAAAAAACTGAAAAACTGGTGTGAAATCCATCTTTTTTATTCAGTTTCTCTTACTGATAGCGCGATGGCGCCCTTTTAAAAAACCATTGATTAGGCCAAAAAAAGAAAAAGAAATGTTTCTGGTCAGCGCGCGCGTCACTTGAACAACAGCGCATCACCCTTTTTTTTTCTGTTTGTGGCCGGCGGCCGTGGCTGACACCAAACCAAAATGGCTGAAGAGAAAGAGAAAATTCTTTTTTTGGGGCATGATCAGTGACTGCATGAACAGTATATATGTGACTATATTGATAAAACTATAAAACTGACCCTCCTCCCTCCCTTGAGAGAAAAAAAATAAAAAATAAAAATAAATAAAATGCGCGTCGCCACACCATTTTTTGAAGGAGGACCTGACCAGAAACATTTTTTTGGGGCCTTATAGGTGGAAGTGAGGTAAGAGCCTGGCACTGCAGTGACACTTGAAGGGTTTCCCAATAGTCTACAGCTGGAGAAGCCCTACAAGTGTCAGTGCAGTGCTAAGCTCTTGCATCACTTCCAACGCAGTCCTATAACCAATGGTTTTCAAATTGGTGCCATCATGCTATCAGTAAGTAAAAGTTAATAACAAAGGCTGATTTCACACCAGTTTTTCATAGATTATTTATTGATGAAAGAGATTGCTGGGTAACCTTCCCCTTAACTTCTGTTGTTCTATTGTTCTGTTCATTGAAACTGTTCCATTCTCTAGTTGTCACAGTTCAACTCCCACCCTATTCATGGATATAATGCACTCCAATCAATTAAACTACGGTATAAACCATATTTCAGGGAGCAGAATTTTTTTTCTCTTTTTATCAAAAGAAACCTAATGACCCAAATATGTAGTTTTTCCCATCTAAGTTGAAACCCCATTGATAAAACATTTTAAATCACAATTTTCCCATAGAATTACAATTTTTCTAAAGTAAGTATAAAATCCCCAGAATATGTGTTCATAGTTATTGTACAAAGTAAATATCTATATCACATTCTCAGATTTCCATTTTTTTTGCACAATATCACTGTCATTAAGGATGTACCAGCACTATAAACACATGGAATATGTCTCTTTTCATAGGATTACATTGAGTATTGCTGGGAAAAGAACTGCCATTGTCATTTTCATGAAAATTTGCACATAGCTCAGTCAAAAGAAATAAATCATAGTGATCAAATAGCATTGTATGGTCACAGTGCTCAATTTTTTGATAAAAGCATTGAATGATTTTGTCTATAGAAAAAGCATTGGTGCAAAAATGTTGACTCGGCCTTTTTATCATAACTGATGTATTTCACAAACGAGCAGATCCCATATTTAATTTCACATCTTATACTTATAAAATTGAGAATTTAGAGAAATGACAATACTTTCAATTTTACTGTTCATATATCCTTAAACTTGAATGTGGACTGGATGTCTGTCACTCAAGGGCATTCTCCATGCACCCCTCTCCTCCAACATATAGAACAGCCTATTGTGACACAAATTCTGTATCATTTTGATACTTACATTATGAAGAGACTCCATTTCTTCAAAAGTCGAGTCAGGCAAAGAATGTTGAAATGGAGCTTGAATTCCTCCCTGTTACAAGTGAGATAAAATGAAATTACAAAAAAAACATAAGTCATCAATATTTTAAAAGTATGACTGGTTTAATATTTTCACTTTTAACAACTGAAATAAATATTAACTCTGCTGTGGATGTTTAAGATACTGAAAAAGTAAAATGTCAAAAATATGCTGTTTTTTCATTTAGAACCCCCGTGTGGGTTCGAAACGTCGGCTTTAGAAATAAAAGGAGTCAATGTACAACCAGAGACTGAGAGTGACTTGTTTATTTAACAAACTCGATTATGACCTATTCAAGTCCAAGTGTCCAGACCCGCTGGTGTTGCTATACCCTGGTTGGACTGATACTGGTATTCCAAGCAAACTTATCATTTAGTCCCATACTTTTGAATTCCTTACCCTGGTGTTCAACTCTTTGCAAACAACTCAGACAGATCACGCTACCGATAGAATTCAAACCCTGCTGCCTTAACTCAACCAAAACCTTAAGAGGACAGGACCTTAAGGTGGTTGAGTGACCAGATGTTGATGGATATATGCAGATCTTGCTTCTCCGGCATTTGTCATAGTGAGTTCTGCATAACAGTTGGCCCTCTTTCACTGCAGCAAATAAGGCATGTCTGCCAAAGACCCGACGATGCTCCCCACTACACAAATCTTTGTATTGAGACCGTGTAAGTGGTGATAAAGCGCATATCTTTTCCATTGTCAGATTTGGCGATGCACTGACTATGGCTCCTTCTTGGTAAATGATTTCAAAATTTGATTTCGTGATTAATCTTGTTGCTAGTGATGCCGTCATGCTTAGTTTAGATTTCGCGCCGTAACCTTTCTATTTGATTTCGTGTGTAATGTTGTTGCTAGTGACGCCGTCATACTTAATTTAGATTTCGCGCCGTGAACTTGCTATTGTTATGTAAATTATTTTCGCAAACGTGCTGCTTTCCCGGGAGGACGTATTTACACATCAAACCCAGTCTCTCGGCATCGTGCGATACCAAATCTCCCTTTTTGTACTACATGATATCAGTAAAAGGCGTATGGTACTTTTTAAAATGATTTTCTAGGACTTTGGGTTGGCATTGTATATCAGATTTCAGTTGCATTATCGGGGACAATGACCTTTAGCGGTGACCCCAAAAGGTCATCTTACTACTCGGCACAACAACGGAGTGGTATCGCTGCCGTTCGGGACGTTTATTGATATTTACACAGCCAAAACCGTCTGAACAGCCTATTACTCAACTGCATTTATTTTACAGCGGATTCTACGATAAATCTGTATTTCGTGGGGGCTACTAGATCAATACGCAAAACAGTCGTACTAAACTGTCGTTAAGGGACGCACCATCGACTTTAGGAGCATAGAAACATACTCGGGCATGCGAAGTTTTTTTCGGGCAAGAAAATGTCATTGTGTCAATTAATTATCTACAATTTGGAAAAATTTTAGGACCGGAACTTTTAATTTGAAACCGGAGGGTCCATAAAACTGTGCTTGGTCGGATAGCTCTATATCAGGGCTTTCAGAAAATGTATACTTTATTGGGGTTTGGGATGTGTTCAATTGAGAAAAAAATAAAAATCTGAAAGTGTCTAAAAGGTATTTAGCTACCTTAAGGTCCATTTACAAATGTTTAATGCCATGATAAGGAAAACCTATTCTGTTATACTGTACAGAAGTGTGGACTGTGGACATATGCACAAATGCAAAAACCATACTCACAAACTGAACAAACACAATCGAAAAGTTGCACATTAAATTTTGCAAGCACATACTTAAAGTGAATAACAAAGCATCCAACATAGCATGTTTAATGGAACTGGGTAGATCGTTTCAAGCATAATACAAATGGTCAAATATTGGTTAAAAATAAGTAAGAAAGCAGATACAACACTGACTTGTGAGGCATATGATCTGGGCTGTCAACTGGACAATGCACATACAGATAATTGGGTGTCAGGAATTAAACAATCGTTGCTGCTCGTAAATATTGGAGATGCCATGAATGTAAAAATAGACAAGATATGAACTGAAAATGCTCACGTGTTTAATTATATGTTGCAGTTATGTGTAAATTTGAACCTTTGCCACACGTTTGCAACTTCATTTAAAGTGTTATGATCAACATAATGAATAATATTCACCACTTAATCAAAGTATATATCCCCAAACAGGAAAGTTCATTAAAATATGCAAATTAGGAATTGACTGAAATGTTCTCATTAAATATGCAAATTATGACTAGGCTGAAGTAAAAATGTTAAACGACTTTCAATAATGTCGTATCATAGTATCTTTAATGTACAAAGTAGTTCATCAACTTTGGTCTAGTCAAGACATATAAATATCCTTAATTAGGAAAAATCATTAAATTTGCATATACGGAATCCGCTAAAGTGCTGTATCATAGTATCTTTAATGTACATAGCAAGTTTTGTCGAATTCGGTCTAGTCAATACAGATAAATATCCCTAATTAGGAAATTTCATTATATATGCAAATTAGGAATTGGCTGAAGTAAAAAAGTTTCATGACTTTTAATAATGTTGTTTTATACTATCTTCAATATATATTACAAGATTCATCAACTTCAGTCAAATCAATTCAGACATATATCCCTAATTAGTGAAGTTCATTAAATATGGAAATAAGGAATTGACTGAAGTAAAACTGCTTAGGGAGCCTTCAGTAATTACAGGGGGGTGGGCCGGGGGAATTTCGCGAACACCTGTACTGTAAAATGTGACCCTCCCCCCTATCCTCCTGTCTAAAATGTGACCCTCCCCCTTGTCCGACATTCTAAAACTTGACCCCCCCCCCCCCCAACCATTGCGGTATTCTCCCCGCGAATAACTAAAACAGTATCAGCTAATTTACATAACAATTGGTTCAATTGTTATGTTAGGGACAAATTACAGAGGGGAGGGCTGGTGTTTTTGGAGGGACAGTCGTAATTTATCACGCAAGAATTTGTGAAGAGATATTGTATTTCATACAGTGTAGGGAGGGTCACCATATTTTGTGCAACTATAAAAAGGCAAGATGTAGCTGATTTAGTGCTTCATCCAAAAATATCAAATCATAATACATGGAGTCTATAGGGCAAATTATTGACTGACAATTTACCCCCACAAAACATGCTATATCTGTATTTTATATATGTTTGATAATGTATTTAAATGAATTGGGAAGTAAAATGAACATTTGTGTACAAGAAATTGATTTCTGAATTTCATCTAAAAAGTTGGTTCACTATCCATGGTGTTTATGATGAAATTATGAATAGTTTTCCAATACAAAAATAGGTAAATTTTTGCATTTGTGTACTCTTGATTATTGATATTAATTTTCTTGATTAGACTAGAGTGGTTACAAGTCTATGGTTGTGTAAGAAATTTGATTTTGGAATTTCACCAAAATGTCATTCAATACACTATGTATTGGGGTCTATGATGAAACTATAAATATTTTTTTTTCAGTACAAAATTAGATAAATCTGTGCATTTATGCATGCTTGATTATTATTATTATACTTTATTGTCCTAAAAAGGATAATCACCTTACAGCTCAGAGGATAAAAATAACGACCTGACAGACATAAAAAACAAAAACAAAACAAAACACAAACTAAGTCAGAAAACACATGGGAAAAAAAAATACACTTCAGAGATTGAGTCTCTTAATGGCTGTTGGGACAAAGCTCTTTCTGTACCTTAATTTGTTACACTTCAAGCAGCGAAATCTCCTTCCTGAAGGCAATAATTCAAAAGAGGAATACAAAGGATGGTTTACGTCAGCAGTGATTGATCGTGCTTTGCGCAGTATTGCACTATCCGTGAGCACTGAAAGGGACGGAGTGGGTCTACCAATTATCTTAGCAGCAGTTTGCGAGATTTTTAACAACTTATTGCGATTTACGGTAGAGAGCAATGAAAAGTAGCAGATATTGCAATAAGTCAGAAGTGGTTCAATAATACTCCGATATAGTAAGAGTAACAGATGTGAATCCACATCAAAGGAACGCAGCCTCCTAAGCACGTGCAACCTCTGCTGACATTTCTTTAGAATTTAGGGCTGTTGTATGATGACTAAATGAAAGTTTACTGTCGAGAATTACGCCAAGGTACTTGAAAAAGGTCACTTGTTCAACAGGTTCTCCATCAATACAAATCTGGTCATTTTGGTCAGGAACCTGACGAAAGTCGATTGTAAGCTTTTTCGTCTTTGATACATTTAGCTCTAGGAAATTCGAGCTACACCAATCAGAAAAATATTTAACAGAATTTATGTAATCAATTTTCGAGTTTAAGTCACTAAGGAGAGCAAGTACAGCTGCATCATCTGAAAATTTGAAAAATGGGCTAGTTGGAGAACTACTTTGGCAATCATTTGTATACAAAATAAACAAGAACGGACTTAAAACACATCCTTGTGGGGCACCAGTGTTTGTAGAAATCATCGTGGATTTGGACTGTCCAACCCTTACACACTGTGGTCTGTCAGTTAGGAAATTATAAACCCAATGAATAATTGAAGATGGAACATTGAACTTCATTAATTTATCTATCATAATATGTCGCTGAATAGTGTTAAAAGCAGAACTGAAATCAATGAATAGAATCTTGGCATAGTTACCAGCTTTATCAAGATGTTCTAACAATCTATGGAGAAGGCAAGCGACTGCGTCATCTGTACCTCTTTTACGTTGATATGCAAACTGATTATTTAGATTATTGTTCTTGATTAGACTACAGTGGTTACAAGTCTATGGTTGTGCAAGAAATATGATTTCGGAATTTCATCAAAATGTCCATACACTATGCATTGGGGTCTGTGATGACACTATGAATAATTTTTTTTCAGTACAAAATTAGATAAATCTGTGCATTTATGTATGCTTGATTATTCACATTGTTGTTCTTGATAAGACTAGAGTGGTTACAAGTCCATGGTTGTGCAAGAAATTTGATTTTGGAATCTCACCAAAATGTCAATTCACTATGCATGGCGGTCTATAAGTGTGTGCGTATTTTGTTGGTGATTTCCTATTCAGGAAATATATCACACGGACAATCAAAGTTTTGGCCATAATATCAACTTCTGTCAAAAGTGACCCTCCCCCCAAGATAGGTGACCCTCCCCCTTGAACTGTTTTCTAAAAAGTGACCCTCCTCCCCAATTGCCCCGGCCCACCCCCCTTGTAATTACTGAAGGCTCCCTTAATGACTTTCAACAATGTTATATCACAGTACCTTCAATGTACATCGCAACTTTCATCAATTTTGGTAAAGTCCATTCAGATTAATATATCTAATTAGGAAAGTTTATTAAATATGTAAATAAGGAATCGGCTGAAGTAGAACTGCTTAATGACTTTCAACAATGTTATATCATAGTATCTTCAATGTACATAGCAAGTTTCATCAATTTTGGTAAAGTCCATTCATATTTATATATCTAATTAGGAAAGTTCATTAAAGATGTAAATAAGGAATCGGCTGAAGTAGAACTGCTTAATGACTTTCAACAATGTTATATCATAGTGTCTTCAATGTATATATAGCAAGTTTCATCAATTTTGGTAAAGTCCATTCAGATTTATATACCTAATTAGGAAAGTTCATTAAATATGTAAATAAGGAATCGGCTGAAGTAGAACAATGTTATATCATAGTATCTTCAATGTTCATAGCAAGTTTCATCAATTTTGGTCAACTCAATTCAACTAAATATCCCATTTTCAAAAGTTCATTAAATATGCAAATTAAGAGTTTGATGAAGTAAATATGCTTAATAACTTTCAATAATGTTAAATCATAGTATCTTCAATATACATACCAAGTTTTGTCAATTTTGATCAAGTCAAATCAGATATATATCCCTAATTAGGAAAGTTCCTTAAATATGCAAATTATCCATTATCTTTTATGTCACCCCTTAACATCTTCCACAGCTGATATATCTTGATGTGATCAAAATTTGCAGCAAATCTCATCAAATTGCGTGCATTCGTTCTCAATGTATATCAGTTTTTTCTAAAATCATTAATTATGCAAATGAGCAAAAAGTAAGCAAGCCACACCCACAAAAAACTAATCAGTTCTTACCATTTGCAAACTGAATCTATGTACAAGATTTGATTCTGATCTGATGAGCCGTTTTTGAGATATTGAGCACACAGACAGACACACAGACACACAGACACACAGACAGTCAGACATCGCTGCGACATATGCCCACGTGTGTCAACACGTGAGCAAAAAATGTGCATTTGAATTGATTCATGATGTCAACACTTGAGCAAAAATGGTACTATGAGAGACTGTGACAGAAAAATGGTGCAATGAGAGACTGTTATAAACCAGATATGAACTGTAAATGCTCACATGTTTCATTATATATTGCAGTTTTGTGTAAATTTGAACCTTTGCCATATACATGTTTGCAACTTTATTGAAAGTATTAAGATCAGCATAATGAACAATATTCACTGCAGATTAACTCTATAGGTCATTAAGTATTGAAATATGCAATTAGCTGAAATAAAAATAATTAATTTCTTTGACTGCTGTCATTGTATCACCACTTTACATAGCAAGTGTAATTGCCTTTGGTCAAGTCCTTCAAACTATATATTCCAAACTTTGAAAGCTCATTAGATATATGCAAACTATAATAGCTGACATGAAAACTTAAGTGTGAAATTACTTCCAATATTGGTATAACCTGGTATAATCATCAATGTACATAGCATGTTATGCCAGCTTTGATCAAATGAATCCAAGTATATATCCCTAATTAGGAAAGTTCATTAAATACACAAATTATGAATTGGCTGAAGCAAAAATGCTTAATGCCTTTCAATAATGTTAGCCTACATAATAGTATCTTTAATGTACACAGCAAGTTTCATCAATTTCGGTCATGTAAATTCAAATATATATCCCTAATTTCAAAAATTCATTAAATATGCAAATTAGGAGCTGGATGAAGTAAAAATGCTTCATGACTTTCAATAATGTCGTATCCTAGTATCTTTAATGTACATAGCAAGTTTTCGTCAACTTTGGTCCAGTCAATACAGATTATGATAAATATCCCTGATTATGAAAGTTCATTAAATATGCAAATAAGGAATTGGCTAAAGTTCAAATGCTTAATGACTTTCAATAATGTTCTATCATAGTATCTTCAATGTACATAGCCAGTTTCATCAACTTTGGTCTCGTTAATTCAGATCAATACCCCTAATTAGGAAAATTCATAAAATATGTAAATTAGAAATTGGCAGATGTAAAAATGCTTAATGACATTTAATAATGTTCTATCATAGTATCTTTAAAGTACATAGCAAGTTTCATTAATTTTGGTCTTGTAACTTCAAATATATATCCTTAATTTCAAAAGGTCATTAAATATGGAAATTAGGATTTGGATGAAATAAAAATGCTTAATGACTTTCAATAAGGGACTGGTCAGTTTCTTCGGCCTGGGGGGGGGAGCGGTGGATTCATGGGGGGGGGGGTCACCCTGTTTTTGACTTTGGTGATAGGGGGGGTCACCATGTTTTTGAAATGCCCAATAGGGGGAGGTCAGTGTGTTTTTAGTCCCCACGGACACCGTCCGGGGGGACTTATAGGTTTGGTCATGTCTGTGCATGCGTGTGTGCGTGCGTGCGTCTGTGCGTGCGTCCGTGCGTGCGTGCGTCCATCCGTTCACGCAGATATCTCAGAGACGCCTGTAGCGATTTGATTCAAACTTGGTACAAGGATTATCATCTATGCCATACACATGCACGTCGATTTGTTTTACGATCTGATTCAAAATGGCCGTCTGGCAGCCATTTTGTTTCCTGTATTTGATGACGGTGCGTATGTTCACGCAAATTTCTCAGTGATTCTACGAGCGATTCGATTCAAACTTGGTACATAGATTACTCTATATGTTATACATATGCACATTGATTTTTAGTTTGATCTGGTCTAAAATGGCTGCGTGGCGGCCATTTTGTTTCCTATATTTTACGACTGTACGTTTGTTCACGTAAATTTCTCAGAGATGCCGGGCGCGATTGCATTGAAAGTTAGTACCTATATTAATCCTTATCACATATATATGCACGCCGATTTTTGTAATGATTCGATCATAAATGGCTGTGTGACGGCCGTTTTCTTTCCTGTATTTGATATCCATCCACAGGGGTCCCAGGTATGATCCACAGGGGTTCCAGGATGGAATTAAGGTAGAACGCACCTCGGGGACAGACATTCGGACTCTAAAACTTTTACAATTTTCTTCTAATATACTACATGTGGGGGTTCATTTTAAAGCTCTTGGTGAAAGAAAACTTTTCATCGGCTTAGTTTTTCGAAATTCGAAAAATTTTATTTTTCCCCACAGAGTTAACACAGGGATGGCTGCCATTTTGAATTTCTAATATCGGTAAATCTTGGGTAATTTGTTTCTCTAGTACAAAAATTTGCACGGTGACCCCCTATTTTTATTCTTGATTTTGAAAAAGAATGATTGAAAGATTCCTTGAGGAAAGTTAGAGCAAAAGTTTAAGTCTTTCACTTTCGAGGTGCATACTACCTTAATACTAATGCTGTGTCTATGCATAGGGGCTCATGAATGCAGATATCTGAGATATTCCTGTGCCAATTCTTTTTAAACTTGGTACAAGGATACTACACTATGGCATTCACATGCAGGTCTATTTATATTGGTATGGCTTGCATAATTAGGTCTAATTTGCATAATTCAAGATTAGAGCGCTGTTTCTGGTACAACTGTACCAAATTTGATGAAACTTTGTGTAGATGGTTTTAGTCCCCACAGACACCATCCGGGGGGACTTATAGGTCATGTCCGTGCGTGCGTGCGTGCGTGCGTGCGTGCGTGCGTCTGTTCACGCAGACATCTCAGAGATGCCTGGAGCGATTTCATTCAAACTTGTCACAAGGATTACTTCATATGTCATACAGATGCATGTCAATTTGTTTTGTGGTACAATCCAATATGGCTGTCGTGTGGCCTTTTTATTACGATTTTTTCATGTATAGAGCCATTACTCAGGCATGTTTCAACCGATTTTATTCAAAGTTGGTACAAGGACACATACCGATGACATAAATATGCACACCAATTTGTTTGTGATGCAATCCAATATGGCTGCCTTACGGCCATTTTTTTTTCAATTTTTTTCATGTACAGAGCCATAACTCAGGCATATCTCAACCGATTTTATTCAAAGCTGGTACAAGGACATTGACCTATGTCATACATATGCATGTCAATTTGTTTTGTGATACAATCCAATATGGCTGCTAGGCGGCCATTTTATTACAATTTTTTCATGTACGGAGCCATTACTCAGGCATGTTTCAACAGATTTTATTCAAAGTTCCTGACATTGACCTATGTCATACATATGCACATTGATTTATTTTGTGATACGATCCAATAAGGCCGCCATGTGGCCATTTTATTACGATTTTTTCATGTCCTGAACTACAGCTCAGACATGTATCAAGCGAATTTATTCAAAAGTATTTTTATCACAGACCTAATGAAGAGGACTCTATCCTCTCTGAGGACCTGTAATCAAAGTACCCATTAACAAGTGGGGACTGTGTCATCAACGATGACTTGTTGAATTTCAACACAGGCTCATCATTGCCTAAAATGCATCGTGTCAGCCACAAATTTCATCCAGTTGCATTTTTCGGCGCGCCCTTTGGGCGCGCAACTTTAATAATTAGACATATTTTTCAGCACACCCAACTTTACCATATCAGGCATACATATATCAGAGATATATGTATGTTCAATATTTTTCAGCGTGCTCTTCAAGCGCATTACTTAAATATATCAGACATTTTTCAGCACACCCTTCCTGTGCATTACTTTAATATACAAGACATATATATCAGAGATATCAGGATGTTTCATATTTTAATAAATCAGAGATATATGCCAGAGATATCGACCTCATGTTTGCTAAGTGAAAGTGTACTATTATGAAATCTGCATTTCATATGAAAAGCATGATAAATTCCTGATACTTTTCTGTTCTCTCTATGAGAATTCAGTATGAGAAAGCAACATGCACAAATATCAATGTTACAAGAAAAGGTCATCTCAGACTCGACTGCACACATCAGATTTGGCTAAATTATGCCTCTCTATTGTTCCTCAGGAGATTTAATTGGATGGCTGGCAAGTCTTAACACCCATCAAAGTTTTTGATTTACTGCTTTTTCCTGTTTGATATTAATGATTGACATCCATTTCTGTACAACGGTTCAGGACATCTGGTTAAGCATAGAAAGTGTGAAATACATTCACAGCTCATTCAAAATGTACTGTATTCAAACTTTAAGGTGAAGTACTACGAATTACGTCAAAATTAAGTTGTGGTGTCATTTTCTTCAAACTTTGCACAAATATCCTTGGAAGTTGTGCAAGTGCAAAAATGAAATAAAAAATGGGGGTCACCACGCTCGTTTCCATGGAAACGGACGTTAAAATGGCGTCGTTAGAAATAAATAAAAATGATATAATTCACTTGAACTAAAGAAAGCAATTATACAACGCTTAGCAAATGAGTTAATTTTAATAAATACCAAGACTTAAGATCAATATCTATCGAATGTATAGTTTTCATGATGTTTGTGGAGAAATTTTAACATAAGTATCGATTACAAAATGACGATATCGGAATTATATCACTACATAATTTTCGAACTTTCCTTCCTGTCGCTTGAATGGTGTCATTTTGACCAAACTTGGCGAATAAACTCCTGACATAATACCATTTAGTTTACACTTTTAATAAAAGGGTGTCACCACGCTACTTTTTACAATATCTCCAGGTGAATGGGTAATTTGCGCCATATAAATGGGAGAGAAATGTTAATTTTTCGCTCATATTGAATAATAACCAGCTTCCTAGGGGGTCAAAATATGACCAGGTTATAGGTCACATCTACTTCTAAGACACTGCGGTCAAAAAATTAGGTAAAAGCGCAATTTCAACAATGACAGGTGATGTTAAATACATGCGCTACAAAATAACCCATTTGCCGCAGGCTGGAATTAAATCTGCGCAGAAACGTTCTAAAGCGTGTGCGCGTCCGAATTCGTCGCCCTTTACCTTAAGATTGACACTTTCAAATTCCTATCTTACAACTGACATGCCAACAATTTCATTAAAACACAGAATGACTTAAAATATAAATGTATGTAAAATATAACATATATATTTACATATATATATATATATATATATATATATATATATATATATATATATATAT